>NW_024058752.1:60204-183269 GCF_016432855.1 Salvelinus namaycush
TATGGAGTGGTGCTTTCTATCTCGTCTACAGTAACAGTTGACAGAGTATGGAGTGGTGTTTCTATCTCTTCTACAGTAACAGTTGACAGAGTATGGAGTGGTGCTTTCTATCTCTTCTACGAACAGTTGACAGAGTATGGAGTGGTGTTTCTATATCTTCTACAGTAACAGTGACAGAGTTGGAGTGGTGCTTTCTATCTTCTACAGTAACAGTTGAGACAGAGTATGGAGTGGGGTTTCTATCTCTTCTACAGTAAACAGTGGAACAGAGTATGGAGGTGGTGCTTTCTATCTCTTCTACAGCTAACAGTGAGACAGAGTATGGAGGTGGTGTTTTCTATCTCTTTACAGGAAACCAGTTAGACAGAGTAATGGAGTGGTGCTTTCTATCTCTTCTACAGTAAACAGTTTGACAGAGTATGGAGTGGTGCTTTCTATCTCTTCTACAGTAACAGTAGACGAGTATGGGAGTGGTAGGCTTTCTATCTCGTTCTACAGCAACAGTTGACAAGATTATGGATGGTGCTTTCTATCTCGTTCTACAGTAACAGTTGGACAGGAGTATGGAGTGGTGTTTCTATCTCTTCTACAGTAACAGTTGACAGGAGTATGGAGTGGTGCTTTCTATCCCTTCTTACATGAACGGCAGACAGAGTATGGAGTGGTGTATCTAGAAGTGACAGAGATGGAGTGGGTGCTTTCTATATCCGTTCTACAGTACAAGTTGACAGAAGTTATGGAGTGGTGCGTTTCTATCTCTTCTACAGTAACAGTTGACATAGTATGGAGTGGTGCTTTCTATCTCTTCTACAGTCACAGTGAGACAGAGTATATGGAGTGGTGTTTCTATCATACTTCTACAGTAACAGTTGACAGGAGTATGGAGTGGTGTGCTTTCTATTCTCTTCTACAGTACCAGTTGACAGAGTATGGAGTGGTGCTTTCTATCTCTTCTATCAGTAACAGTTGACAGAGTATGGGAGTGGTGCTTTCTATCTCTTCTACAGTAACAGTTGACAGAGTATGGAGTGGTGTTTCTATCTCTTCTACAGTAACAGTTGACAGAGTATGGAGTGGTGCTTTCTATCTCTTCTACAGTAACAGTTGACAGAGTATGGATTGTGTTTCTATCTCTTCTACAGTAACAGTTGACAGAGTATGGAGTGGTGTTTCTATCTCTTCTACAGTAACAGTTGACAGAGTATGGAGTGGTGCTTTCTATCTCTTCTACAGTAACAGGAGACAGAGTATGGAGTGGTGTTTCTATCTCTTCTACAGTAACAGTTGACAGAGTATGGAGTGGTGTTTCTATCTCTTCTACAGTAACAGTTGACAGAGTATGGAGTGGTGCTTTCTATCTCTTCTACAGTAACAGTTGACAGAGTATGGAGTGGTGCTTTCTATCTCTTCTACAGTAACATCTGACAGAGTATGGAGTGGTGCTTTCTATCTCTTCTACAGTAACAGTTGACAGAGTATGGAGTGGTGCTTTCTGTCTCTTCTACAGTAACAGTTGACAGAGTATGGAGTGGTGCTTTCTATCTCTTCTACAGTAACAGGAGACAGAGTATGGAGTGGTGTTTCTATCTCTTCTACAGTAACAGTTGACAGAGTATGGAGTGGTGCTTTCTATCTCTTCTACAGTAACAGGAGACAGAGTATGGAGTGGTGCTTTCTATCTCTTCTACAGTAACAGGAGACAGAGTATGGAGTGGTGCTTTCTATCTCTTCTACAGTAACAGTTGACAGAGTATGGAGTGGTGTTTCTATCTCTTCTACAGTAACAGTTGACAGAGTATGGAGTGGTGCTTTCTATCTCTTCTACAGCAACAGTTGACAGAGTATGGAGTGGTGCTTTCTATCCGTTCTACAGTAACAGTTGACAGAGTATGGAGTGGTGCTTTCTATCTCTTCTACAGTAACAGTTGACAGAGTATGGAGTGGTGCTTTCTATCTCTTCTACAGTAACAGTTGACAGAGTATGGAGTGGTGCTTTCTATCTCTTCTACAGTAACAGTTGACAGAGTATGGAGTGGTGCTTTCTATCTCTTCTACAGTAACAGTTGACAGAGTATGGAGTGGTGTTTCTATCTCTTCTACAGTAACAGTTGACAGAGTATGGAGTGGTGTTTCTATCTCTTCTACAGTAACAGTTGACAGAGTATGGAGTGGTGCTTTCTATCTCTTCTACAGTAACAGTTGACAGAGTATGGAGTGGTGCTTTCTATCTCTTCTACAGTAACAGTTGACAGAGTATGGAGTGGTGCTTTCTATCTCTTCTACAGTAACAGTTGACAGAGTATGGAGTGGTGCTTTCTGTCTCTTCTACAGTAACAGTTGACAGAGTATGGAGTGGTGCTTTCTATCTCTTCTACAGTAACAGTTGACAGAGTATGGAGTGGTGCTTTCTATCTCTTCTACAGTAACAGTTGACAGAGTATGGAGTGGTGCTTTCTATCTCTTCTACAGTAACAGTTGACAGAGTATGGAGTGGTGCTTTCTATCTCTTCTACAGTAACAGGAGACAGAGTATGGAGTGGTGCTTTCTATCTCTTCTACAGTAACAGGAGACAGAGTATGGAGTGGTGCTTTCTATCTCTTCTACAGTAACAGTTGACAGAGTATGGAGTGGTGTTTCTATCTCTTCTACAGTAACAGTTGACAGAGTATGGAGTGGTGCTTTCTATCTCTTCTACAGTAACAGTTGACAGAGTATGGAGTGGTGCTTTCTATCTCTTCTACAGTAACAGGAGACAGAGTATGGAGTGGTGCTTTCTATCTCTTCTACAGTAACAGGAGACAGAGTATGGAGTGGTGTTTCTATCTCTTCTACAGTAACAGTTGACAGAGTATGGAGTGGTGCTTTCTATCTCTTCTACAGTAACAGTTGACAGAGTATGGAGTGGTGCTTTCTATCTCTTCTACAGTAACAGGAGACAGAGTATGGAGTGGTGCTTTCTATCTCTTCTACAGTAACAGGAGACAGAGTCTGGAGTGGTGTTTCTATCTCTTCTACAGTAACAGTTGACAGAGTATGGAGTGGTGCTTTCTATCTCTTCTACAGTAACTGGAGACAGAGTATGGAGTGGTGTTTCTATCTCTTCTACAGTAACAGTTGACAGAGTATGGAGTGGTGTTTCTATCTCTTCTACAGTAACAGTTGACAGAGTATGGAGTGGTGCTTTCTATCTCTTCTACAGTAACAGGAGACAGAGTATGAAGTGGTGCTTTCTATCTCTTCTACAGTAACTGGAGACTTGATCAGTTAATAAACATGTTTCATATATTCTCCAATAGGGCGTCATTTGGGACACAGAATATTAAAGAAATCCAGGAAGAGGAAAAGCTTATTCCCTATATAGTGCACTACTTTATACTACAGCCCTATTCCCTATATAGTGCACTACTTTATACTACAGCCCTATTCCCTATATAGTGCACTACTTTATACTACAGCCCTATTCCCTATATAGTGCACTACTTTATACTACAGCCCTATTCCCTATATAGTGCACTACTTTATACTACAGCCCTATTCCCTATATAGTGCACTACTTTATACTACAGCCCTATTCCTATATAGTGCACTACTTTATACTACAGCCCTATTCCCTATATAGTGCACTACTTTATACTACAGCCCTATTCCCTATATAGTGCACTACTTTATACTACAGCCCTATTCCCTATATAGTGCACTACTTTATACTACAGCCCTATTCCCTATATAGTGCACTACTTTATACTACAGCCCTATTCCCTATATAGTGCACTACTTTATACTACAGCCCTATTCCCTATATAGTGCACTACTTTATACTACAGCCCTATTCCCTATATAGTGCACTACTTTATACTACAGCCCTATTCCCTATATAGTACTTTATACTACAGCCCTATTCCCTATATAGTACTTTATACTACAGCCCTATTCCCTATATAGTACTTTATACTACAGCCCTATTCCCTATATAGTACTTTATACTACAGCCCTATTCCCTATATAGTGCACTACTTTATACTACAGCCCTATTCCCTATATAGTGCACTACTTTATACTACAGCCCTATTCCCTATATAGTGCACTACTTTATACTACAGCCCTATTCCCTATATAGTGCACTACTTTATACTACAGCCCTATTCCCTATATAGTGCACTACTTTATACTACAGCCCTATTCCCTATATAGTGCACTACTTTATACTACAGCCCTATTCCCATAGTGCACTACTTTATACTACAGCCCTATTCCCTATATAGTGCACTACTTTATACTACAGCCCTATTCCCATAGTGCACTACTTTATACTACAGCCCTATTCCCTATATAGTGCACTACTTTATACTACAGCCCTATTCCCTATATAGTGCACTACTTTATACTACAGCCCTATTCCCTATATAGTGCACTACTTTATACTACAGCCCTATTCCCTATATAGTGCACTACTTTATACTACAGCCCTATTCCCTATTTTAGTGCACTACTTTATACTACAGCCCTATTCCCTATATAGTGCACTACTTTATACTACAGCCCTATTCCCTATAGTGCACTACTTTATACTACAGCCCTATTCCCTATATAGTGCACTACTTTATACTACAGCCCTATTCCCTATATAGTGCACTACTTTATACTACAGCCCTATTCCCTATATAGTGCACTACTTTATACTACAGCCCTATTCCCTATATAGTGCACTACTTTATACTACAGCCCTATTCCCTATATAGTGCACTACTTTATACTACAGCCCTATTCCCTATATAGTGCACTACTTTATACTACAGCCCTATTCCCTATATAGTGCACTACTTTATACTACAGCCCTATTCCCTATATAGTGCACTACTTTATACTACAGCCCTATTCCCTATATAGTGCACTACTTTATACTACAGCCCTATTCCCTATATAGTGCACTACTTTATACTACAGCCCTATTCCCTATATAGTGCACTACTTTATACTACAGCCCTATTCCCTATTTTAGTGCACTACTTTATACTACAGCCCTATTCCCTATATAGTGCACTACTTTATACTACAGCCCTATTCCCTATATAGTGCACTACTTTATACTACAGCCCTATTCCCTATATAGTGCACTACTTTATACTACAGCCCTATTCCTATATAGTGCACTACTTTATACTACAGCCCTATTCCCTATATAGTGCACTACTTTATACTACAGCCCTATTCCCTATATAGTGCACTACTTTATACTACAGCCCTATTCCCTATATAGTGCACTACTTTATACTACAGCCCTATTCCCTATATAGTGCACTACTTTATACTACAGCCCTATTCCCTATATAGTGCACTACTTTATACTACAGCCCTATTCCCTATATAGTGCACTACTTTATACTACAGCCCTATTCCCTATATAGTGCACTACTTTATACTACAGCCCTATTCCCTATATAGTGCACTACTTTATACTACAGCCCTATTCCCTATATAGTGCACTACTTTATACTACAGCCCTATTCCCTATATAGTGCACTACTTTATACTACAGCCCTATTCCCTATATAGTGCACTACTTTATACTACAGCCCTATTCCCTATATAGTGCACTACTTTATACTACAGCCCTATTCCCTATATAGTGCACTACTTTATACTACAGCCCTATTCCCTATATAGTGCACTACTTTATACTACAGCCCTATTCCCTATATAGTGCACTACTTTATACTACAGCCCTATTCCCTATATAGTGCACTACTTTATACTACAGCCCTATTCCCTATATAGTGCACTACTTTATACTACAGCCCTATTCCCTATATAGTGCACTACTTTATACTACAGCCCTATTCCCTATATAGTGCACTACTTTATACTACAGCCCTATTCCCTATATAGTGCACTACTTTATACTACAGCCCTATTCCCTATATAGTGCACTACTTTATACTACAGCCCTATTCCCTATATAGTGCACTACTTTATACTACAGCCCTATTCCCTATATAGTGCACTACTTTATACTACAGCCCTATTCCCTATATAGTGCACTACTTTATACTACAGCCCTATTCCCTATATAGTGCACTACTTTATACTACAGCCCTATTCCCTATATAGTGCACTACTTTATACTACAGCCCTATTCCCTATATAGTGCACTACAGCCCTATTCCCTATATAGTGCACTACTTTATACTACAGCCCTATTCCCTATATAGTGCACTACTTTATACTACAGCCCTATTCCCTATATAGTGCACTACTTTATACTACAGCCCTATTCCCTATATAGTGCACTACTTTATACTACAGCCCTATTCCCTATATAGTGCACTACTTTATACTACAGCCCTATTCCCTATATAGTGCACTACTTTATACTACAGCCCTATTCCCTATATAGTGCACTACTTTATACTACAGCCCTATTCCCTATATAGTGCACTACTTTATACTACAGCCCTATTCCCTATATAGTGCACTACTTTATACTACAGCCCTATTCCCTATATAGTGCACTACTTTATACTACAGCCCTATTCCCTATATAGTGCACTACTTTATACTACAGCCCTATTCCCTATATAGTGCACTACTTTATACTACAGCCCTATTCCCTATATAGTGCACTACTTTATACTACAGCCCTATTCCCTATATAGTGCACTACTTTATACTACAGCCCTATTCCCTATATAGTGCACTACTTTATACTACAGCCCTATTCCCTATATAGTGCACTACTTTATACTACAGCCCTATTCCCTATATAGTGCACTACTTTATACTACAGCCCTATTCCCTATATAGTGCACTACTTTATACTACAGCCCTATTCCCTATATAGTGCACTACTTTATACTACAGCCCTATTCCCTATATAGTGCACTACTTTATACTACAGCCCTATTCCCTATATAGTGCACTACTTTATACTACAGCCCTATTCCCTATATAGTGCACTACTTTATACTACAGCCCTATTCCCTATATAGTGCACTACTTTATACTACAGCCCTATTCCCTATATAGTGCACTACTTTATACTACAGCCCTATTCCCTATATAGTGCACTACTTTATACTACAGCCCTATTCCCTATATAGTGCACTACTTTATACTACAGCCCTATTCCCTATATAGTGCACTACTTTATACTACTGCCCTATTCCCTATATAGTGCACTACTTTATACTACAGCCCTATTCCCTATATAGTGCACTACTTTATACTACTGCCCTATTCCCTATATAGTGCACTACTTTATACTACTGCCCTGGTACGTGCATTTGGAAAGAATTCAGACCCCTTGACCTTTTTCTATAAATTTTGTTATGTTACAGGCTTATTCAAAAATGTATAATTCTACTCACAATGCCCCATAATGACAAAGCAAAAAACTATTTTTTAGTACATTTTCCAAATGTATTACAAAAGTGAAATATCACATTTATTTAAGCATTCAGACCCTTTACTCTGCACTTTGTTGAAGCACCGTTGGCAGCGATTACAGCCTCAAGACTTCTTGGGTATGATTACGTCATCATGGTAACCAATTTTAAAATATATTGAATTTGTACCTGTGAAACAATGTCAGATCTTCAACGTTATATTCACTATCAGAAAAATGTCTATAAACTGAGCGGAATCTCCTACTGGAGAGTTAATCTGCCTAGACCAACTATTCTTTGGTGTCCCGTCCAGGGTTTAAACAAGCCCAGCCCTGCTTAGCTTTGATATTTGTAAATAGCCTAAGAAATTATATGTTGGATTCACTTTCTCCAACTAAAGTTAAAGAATAGGATTAAGCCAGTTGCTCAGATTAAACTGTCCAAGCATTAGATACGTATTTTAAATGTTATTTTAAACGTTGACATTTGGTTCCTGTTGTCAACCAAACAATTCAATATTACTTTTGCAATTCAATAATTGGTCAAACGTTAACACTATTTTACAAACTAACGGTATTTATTCATGGCCACGTTTTGAGGTGACTGTATCTATACGTTTCTTCTTATGCAATCATAAAACACGTGCATGTTCAAGCTAGAAGGCAAAGGTCGCAGGTCTGTACAAATCTTCACCATTTCTATAATAATCTGGCAGAGTCTCCAACAGCATCTATCACTTACTTGCACTATGTATTTTTTATGTAATCTCAACTGCAATCCAGGTCATTTGGCTCTGCTATTAGAAATTCAACAACCTTTTGTCTTTTTGAGTGGGTGAATAAAAGTTGGAAATCTCATTGATCAACATCTCATCCAAATATTACCCACATTTCCACGTTGAAGGGACCTGATGTGCCCAGTGGAATGCTCCATTTCCACGTTGAAGTGACCTGATGTGTCCAGTGGAATGCTCCATTTCCACGTTGAAGGGACCTGATGTGCCCAGTGGAATGCTCCATTTCCACGTTGAAGTGACCTGATGTGCCCAGTGGAATGCTCCATTTCCACGTTGAAGTGACCTGATGTGTCCAGTGGAATGCTCCATTTCCACTCCAGCTTTAAGAAAAAGTAATCTGTCAATTGTATTGTGAACATTGTTTTTTAAAACGGTCTCCTCTGTATGTAGTTGTAGTCTTGTTGAAACGGGTTGAGGTGTCACACTGGTTCATGTCTTCTAGTTTTGTTGAAACGGGTTGAGGTGTCACACTGGTTCATGTCTTCTAGTCTTGTTGAAACAGGTTGAGGTGTCACACTGGTTCATGTCTTCTAGTCTTGTTGAAACGGGTTGAGGTGTCACACTGGTTCATGTCTTCTAGTCTTGTTGAAACGGGTTGAGGTGTCACACTGGTTCATGTCTTCTAGTCTTGTTGAAACAGGTTGAGGTGTCACACTGGTTCATGTCTTCTAGTCTTGTTGAAACGGGTTGAGGTGTCACACTGGTTCATGTCTTCTAGTCTTATTGAAACGGGTTGAGGTGTCACACTGGTTCATGTCTTCTAGTCTTGTTGAAACGGGTTGAGGTGTCACACTGGTTCATGTCTTCTAGTCTTGTTGAAACGGGTTGAGGTGTCACACTGGTTCATGTCTTCTAGTCTTGTTGAAACGGGTTGAGGTGTCACACTGGTTCATGTCTTCTAGTCTTGTTGAAACGGGTTGAGGTGTCACACTGGTTCATGTCTTCTAGTCTTGTTGAAACGGTTTGAGGTGTCATACTGGTTCATGTCTTCTAGTCTTGTTGAAATGGGTTGAGGTGTCACACTGGTTCATGTCTTCTAGTCTTGTTGAAATGGGTTGAGGTGTCACACTGGTTCATGTCTTCTAGTCTTGTTGAAATTGGTTGAGGTGTCACACTGGTTCATGTCTTCTAGTCTTGTTGAAACGGGTTGAGGTGTCACACTGGTTCATGTCTTCTAGTCTTGTTGAAACGGGTTGAGGTGTCATACTGGTTCATGTCTTCTAGTCTTGTTGAAACAGGTTGAGGTGTCACACTGGTTCATGTCTTCTAGTCTTGTTGAAACAGGTTGAGGTGTCACACTGGTTCATGTCTTCTAGTCTTGTTGAAATGGGTTGAGGTGTCATACTGGTTCATGTCTTCTAGTCTTTTTGAAACGGGTTGAGGTGTCACACTGGTTCATGTCTTCTAGTCTTGTTGAAACGGGTTGAGGTGTCACACTGGTTCATGTCTTCTAGTCTTGTTGAAATGGGTTGAGGTGTCACACTGGTTCATGTCTTCTAGTCTTGTTGAAATGGGTTGAGGTGTCACACTGGTTCATGTCTTCTAGTCTTGTTGAAACAGGTTTAGGAGTAACACTGGTTCCTTCATGTTGATCTCTTACAGTTGTTATCATCTGCGCGGGAGCTGACATCGTCCGAGACATCATGCTAGCTGCTCATCGACGGAGGCTCACTAATGGCAGCTACATCTTCTTCAACATCGAACTCTTCAACTCCACGTCTTATGGTAACACAGCTCCCTGCTCTACATCTACACTGAAACTAAATATTAACACAACAAATTGAAATGTTGGTCCCATGTTTCATGAGCTGGAATAAAATAGATGTTCCGTACGCCCCCCCCCCCAAAAAAGCTTATTTCTCTCAAATTTTTTGCACAAATTTGTTTACATCCCTGTTAGTGAGTATTTCAAATTTGTCAAGATAATCCATTCACCTGACAGGTGTGGCATATCAAGAAGCTGATAAAACAGCATGATCATTACACAGGTGCACCTTGTGCTGGGGACAATAAAAGGCCATGCTAAAATGTGCAGTTTTGTCACACAACACCATGCCACAGATGTCTCAAGTTTTGAGGGAGTGTGCAATTAGCAGGAATGTCCACCAGAGCTGTTGCCAGAGAATTGAATGTTCATTTCTCTACCACACCAAAGTTGTTTTAGAGATTTTGGCAGAACGTCCAGCCGGCCTCACAACCGCAGACCACGTACGTGTATGGAGTCGTGTGGGTGAGCGGTTTGCTGATGTCAACGTTGTGAACAGAGTGCCCCATGGTGGCGGTGGGGTTATGGTATGGACAGGTATAAGCTACGAACAACGAACACAATTGCATTTTATACATGGCAATTTGAATGCACAGAGATACCGTGATGAGATCCTGAGGCCCATTGCCGTGCCATTCATCCACGCCATCACCTCATGTTTCAGCATGAGACCATGTCACAAGGATCTGTACACAATTCCTGGCAGCTGAGAATGTCCCAGTTCTATAATGACTCACCAGATATGTCAGCCATTGAGCATGTTTGAGATGCTCTGGATCGACGTGTATGACAGAGTGTTCCAGTTCCCACCAATATCCAGCAACTTCTCACAGCCATTGAAGAGGAGTGGGACAACATTCCACAGGCCACAATCAACAGCCTGATCAACTCTATGTGAAGGAGATGTCACACTGCATGAGGTAAATGGTGGTCACACCAGATACTGACTGGTTTTCTGATCCACGCCCCTACATTTTTTAAAAGTTATCTGTGACCAACAGATGCATATCTGTATTCCCAGTCATTTGAAATCCATAGATAAGGGCCTAATTCATTTATGTTTTATTTTACCTTTATTTAACTAGGCAAGTCAGTTTCTTATTTTCAATGACGGCCTACCCCGGCCAAACCCTAACACGGACAACGCTGGGCCAATTGTGCGCCGCCCTATGGGACTCCCGATTGGTTGTGATACAGCCTCGGATCGAACCAGGGTCTGTCGTGACGCCTCTAGCACTGCGATACAGTGCCTTAGACCGCTGCACCAATCGGTAGCCCAAAAACGTCAATCAGTTTAGTTAAATTGAATGATTAATTATATGAACTGTAACTTAGTAAAATCTTTGAAATTGCTGCATATTGTGTTTATATTTTTGTTCAGTATATATACATTTACGATGATATGGTAACACTACCCCCAATGTACAGTTAAAGTCAGAAGTTTACATACACTTAGGTTGGAGTCATTAAAACTAGTTTTTCAACAACTCCACAAATTTCTTGTTAACAAACTATAGTTTTAGCAAGTCGGTTAGGACATCTACTTTGTGCATGACACAAGTCCTTTTCCAAAAATTGTTTACAGACAGATAATTTCACTTATAATTCACTCTATCACAATTCCAGTGGGTCAGAAGTTTACATACACTAAGTTGACTGTGCCTTTAAACAGCTTGGAAAATTCCAGAAAATGATGTCATGGCTTTAGAAGCTTCTGATAGGCTAATTGACATCATTTGAGTCAATTGGAGGTGTACCTGTGGATGTATTTGAAGGCCTACCTTCAAACTCAGTGCCTCTTTGCTTGACATCATGGGAAAATCAAAAGAAATCAGCCAAGACCTCAGAAAAAAAATTGTAGACCTCCACAAGTCTGGTACTTTGGTGCGAAAAGTGCAAATCAATCCCAGAACAACAGCAAAGGACCTTGTGAAGATGCTGGGGGAGACAGGTACAAAAGTATCTATATCCACAGTAAAACGAGTCCTATATCGACATAACCTGAAACGCCGCTCAGCAAGGAAGAAGCCACTGCTCCATAACCGCCATAATAAAGCCAGACTACGGTTTGCAACTGCACATGGGGACAAAGATCGTACTTTTTGGAGAAATGTCCTCTGGTCTGATTAAACAAAAAAGCAACTGTTTGGCTATAATGACCATCGTTATGTTTGGAGGAAAAAGGGGGAGGCTTGCAATCCGAAGAACACCATCCCAACTGTGAAGCACGGAGGTGGCAGCATCGTGTTGTGGGGGTGCTTTGCTGCAGGAGGGACTGGTGCACTTCACAAAATAGATGACATCATGAGGAACGAAAATTATGTGAATATATTGAAGCAACATCTCAAGACATCAGTCAGGAAGTTAAAGCTTGGTCGCAAATGGGTCTTCCAAATGGACAATGACCCCAAGCATACTTCCAAAGTTGTGGCAAAATGGCTTAAGGACAACAAATTCAAGATATTGGAGTGGTCATCGCAAAGCCCTGACCTCAATCTTATAGAATATTTGTGGGCAGAACTGAAAAAGCGTGTGCGAGCAAGGAGGCCTACAAACCTGACTCAGTTACACCAGCTCTGTCAGGAGGAATGGGCCAAAATTCACCCAACTTATTGTGGGAAGCTTGTGGAAGGCTACTCGACACGTTTGACCCAAGTTAAACAATTTAAAGGCAATGCTACCAAATACTAATTGAGTGTATGTAAACTTCTGACCCACTGGGAATGTGATGAAAGAAACAAAAGCTGAAATAAATTATTCTCTCTACTATTATTTGGACATTTCACATTCTTAAAATGAAGTGGTGATCCTAACTGACCTAAGACAGGGAATATTTACTAGGATTAAATGTTAGGAATTGTGAAAAACTGAGTTTAAATGTATTTGGCTAAGGTGTAAGTAAACTTCTGACTTCAACTGTATACAGTGATGGTGGGGTGGCAGGGAGTCTAGCGGTTGGAGCGTTGGGTCAATAATCAAAAGGTTGTTGGTTCAAATTCCTGAGCTGACACCACATACAGTGGGGAGAACAAGTATTTGAAACACTGCCGATTTTGCAGGTTTTCCTACTTACAAAGCATGTAGAGGTCTGTAATTTTTATCATAGGTACACTTCAACTGTGAGAGACGGAATCTAAAACAAAAATCCAGAAAATCACATTGTATGATTTTTAAGCTATTAATTTGCATTTTATTGCATGACATAAGTATTTGATCACCTACCAACCAGTAAGAATTCCGGCTCTCACAGACCTGTTAGTTTTTCTTTAAGAAGCCCTCCTGTTCTCCACTCATTACCTGTATTAACTGCACCTGTTTGAACTCGTTACCTGTATAAAAGACACCTGTCCACACACTCAATCAAACAGACTCCAACCTCTCCACCTGCATACCATATACATCTGTAGGTCCAGGCCTGCATACCATATACATCTATAGGTCCAGGCCTGCATACCATATACATCTGTAGGTCCAGGCCTGCATACCATATACATCTGTAGGTCCAGGCCTGCATACCATATACATCTATAGGTCCAGGCCTGCATACCATATACATCTGTAGGTCCAGGCCTGCATACCATATACATCTGTAGGTCCAGGCCTACATACCATATACATCTGTAGGTCCAGGCCTGCATACCATATACATCTGTAGGTCCAGGCCTGCATAGACATTAGTAGATATACATTTCACCATGTTAGCAATTTCACCACTTTTTTCTCTCGCCTCGTATGGTTTCCTAGGCAACGGCTCGTGGAAGCGAGGGGATAAGTACGACAGTGAAGCGCGACAAGCGTACTCTGCCCTCAACACGGTCACGCTGCTGCGGACGGTCAAACCAGAGTTTGAGAACTTCTCCCTAGAGGTCAAGAGGTCCATTCAGAAGGCTGGCCTACCGGACTGTGACGACTGTGACAACGTACGTAAGTCTACCCTGCCCCGTGTGGCTCCGATGGTAGAGCGTGGTGCTTGGTGCAACGTCAGGGTCACTACTGTATGTCTGCTACATGTAAAAAAAGAAATAGCCCTCAGTGAAGACTGTGACTGTGTCTGGAAAAACAGTATTAGCGAATGGCAGGCCGCAACAGTTGGCCAAGGGTCTTGATCAGCCAAATTGATTGACGTTTATTGGGGTGATCAAATTAATTGATTGACGTTTATGGGGTGATCAAATGAATTGATTGATGTTTATGGGGTGATCAAATGAATTGATTGATGTTTATGGGGTGATCAAATGAATTGATTGATGTTTATGGGGTGATCAAATAAACTGATTGACGTTTATGGGGTGATCAAATTAATTGATTGATGTTTATGGGGTGATCAACTGAATTGATTGACGTTTATGGGGTGATCAACTGAATTGATTGACGTTTAGGGGGTGATCTACTAAACTGATTGACGTTTAAGGGGTGATCAACTGAATTGATTGATGTTTATGGGGTGATCTACTGAATTGATTGACATTTATGGGGTGATCAAATGAATTGATTGACGTTTAGGGGGTGATCAACTAAACTGATTGACGTTTAGGGGGTGATCAACTGAATTGATTGACGTTTATGGGGTGATCAAATGAATTGATTGACGTTTATGTGGTGAGAGACATGAATTGATTGACGTTTATGTGGTGAGAGACATGGCAAGTGGCAGCTTGGTCCTGGAGCTGTGGAAAAGCATATTTTGATCAACATGCCGTTGACTGACTTTTCTTCCACTTTCTTAGTTGATATTTTGTCTTGTTGAGGACAGTCCTAATGGGGTGTCTTGTTGAGGACAGTCCTAATGGGGTGTCTTGTTGAGGACAGTCCTAATGGGGTGTCTTGTTGAGGACAGTCCTAATGTGTTGTCTTGTTGAGGACAGTCCTAATGGGGTGTCTTGTTGTGGACAGTCCTAATGGGGTGTCTTGTTGAGGACAGTCCTAATGGGGTGTCTTGTTGAGGACAGTCCTAATGGGGTGTCTTGTTGAGGACAGTCCTAATGGGGTGTCTTGTTGAGGACAGTCCTAATGGGGTGTCTTGTTGAGGACAGTCCTAATGGGGTGTCTTGTTGAGGACAGTCCTAATGGGGTGTCTTGTTGAGGACAGTCCTAATGGGGTGTCTTGTTGAGGACAGTCCTAATGGGGTGTCTTGTTGAGGACAGTCCTAATGGGGTGTCTTGTTGAGGACAGTCCTAATGGGGTGTCTTGTTGAGGACAGTCCTAATGGGGTGTCTTGTTGTGGACAGTCCTAATGGGGTGTCTTGTTGAGGACAGTCCTAATGGGGTGTCTTGTTGAGGACAGTCCTAATGTGTTGTCTTGTTGAGGACAGTTCTAATGGGGTGTCTTGTTGAGGACAGTTCTAATGGGGTGTCTTGTTGAGGACAGTCCTAATGGGGTGTCTTGTTGAGGACAGTCCTAATGGGGTGTCTTGTTGAGGACAGTCCTAATGGAGTGTCTTGTTGAGGACAGTCCTAATGGGGTGTCTTGTTGAGGACATTCCTAATGGGGTGTCTTGTTGTGGACAGTCCTAATGGGGTGTCTTGTTGAGGACAGTCCTAATGGGGTGTCTTGTTGAGGACAGTCCTAATGGGGTGTCTTGTTGAGGACAGTCCTAATGGGGTGTCTTGTTGAGGACAGTCCTAATGGGGTGTCTTGTTGAGGACAGTCCTAATGGGGTGTCTTGTTGAGGACAGTCCTAATGGGGTGTCTTGTTGAGGACAGTCCTAATGGGGTGTCTTGTTGAGGACAGTCCTAATGGGGTGTCTTGTTGAGGACAGTCCTAATGGGGTGTCTTGTTGAGGACAGTCCTAATGGGGTGTCTTGTTGTGGACAGTCCTAATGGGGTGTCTTGTTGAGGACAGTCCTAATGGGGTGTCTTGTTGTGGACAGTCCTAATGGGGTGTCTTGTTGTGGACAGTCATAATGGGGTGTCTTGTTGAGGACAGTTCTAATGGGGTGTCTTGTTGAGGACAGTCCTAATGGGGTGTCTTGTTGAGGACAGTCCTAATGGGGTGTCTTGTTGAGGACAGTCCTAATGGGGTGTCTTGTTGAGGACAGTCCTAATGGGGTGTCTTGTTGAGGACAGTCCTAATGGGGTGTCTTGTTGAGGACAGTCCTAATGGGGTGTCTTGTTGAGGACAGTCCTAATGGGGTGTCTTGTTGAGGACAGTCCTAATGGGGTGTCTTGTTGTGGACAGTCCTAATGGGGTGTCTTGTTGAGGACAGTCCTAATGGGGTGTCTTGTTGAGGACAGTCCTAATGTGTTGTCTTGTTGAGGACAAGCCTAATGGGGTGTCTTGTTGAGAACAGTCCTAATGTCTTGTTGAGGACAGTCCTAATGGGGTGTCTTGTTGAGGACACCTCAGACATCCATACCTACAACAGGGGTCTCTCAGACAGGCAGACAGACAGACAGGCAGGCAGACATATAGGCAGACAGGCAGACATATATACAGACAGGCAGACATATAGGCAGACAGATAGACAAGCAGACAGACAGACAGACAGACAGACAGACAGACAGACAGACAGACAGACAAACAGACAGACAGACAGACAGACAGACAGACAGACAGACAGACAGACAGACAGACAGACAGACAGACAGACAGATTTAGTGTGGACATTCAGGGCTCTGCTTCTGACTAGACAACTTAGTGGACATAATGAAATGACTCCCCCCCCCCCCCCCCCCATCCCCTCAGAGAGAAAGACATCCTATTGAAATCTCTGCAGTTGAAAGGTGGAGCCTCTCACCAGAAAGCCTCAGTGGATGGTCATATCCCCAATATTTCTATCCAATCGTAACCAGTAGGTGGGTGTGTTGCGTTAGAGCTCTGTTATTACATTCACTAACATGACATACAGTACGTTATACAAAAGGACCAGGGCTGAATTATTTGTTTTGTGTCGGGAATGAAAACATGAATGGGCCTTGCCCTAAACGTCCAGAAGAGACTGATGGATTTTCCAAACACATTCAGCGTGATTCAATGGGTTTTGGACGTTACTTCACTGTCTAGGCGTTGTTCTGAGAGCTCAAATAAAAAGATTATACAAGAGGGCATTCTTACTGACCTTATCGTGCGAGAAGCACTCAAAGCAAATCCTGTTCCAATTCATGAAACCTTCAACTAATATAGTAGACAGATAGACCTATCTATGCCTATAAAACAGTATATTGAAAAGGAATCTATGACGTAGCCATACAGAATGAAAGAAAGAGGGTGTATTGTATATTTTAGAGGCCATTCTGAGACGGTGCTGCTGTCAAATGATTCATCTGTAGATTCTGGAGGCCATTCTGAGATGGGCGGCAGGCAGACAGGCGTCAGGCAGATATGCGGTAGGCAGACAGGCATCAGGCAGACAGAGAGACAGACAGGTAGACAGACAGAGAGACAGACAGGCGGCAGGCAGAGAGACAGGCAGACACAGGCAGACAGACAGAGACAGAGAGAGGTAGACATGCGGCAGGCAGACAGACAGGCGGCAGACAGAGACAGACAGAGAGAGAGGCAGACATGCGGCAGGCAGAGAGACAGGCAGACAGACAGACATGCGGCAAACAGGCGGCAGGCAGTCAGACAGTCAGACAGTCCTGTCTTGTTCATTCACCGCATGGATTTCTGATGCTTCAGCAGTGTGTGTGCATGTGTTTATGTCTGTGCACGTGCGTATGTTTGTGTTCTTGCACGTGCACGTGTGTCTAACATCTAATGTGCGTCATGAAGAGGCAGGCTGTCAGGTCTGTGCTTGAAGCAACCCCCCCCCCCGCCCCCCCCCCTCTACTCCCCAGAGGCAACATTAGTTTGAAGTAATTAGATTTATTAACAGAAACTTTGTCATTCCTGACAGCCAGATTGTTAGAGCACATTATAATCGTACCTCCAAGCTGTCGACTTGCGTCAAAGGAGTGAATAGCATTCGTCCCTTCAAACGATTTGCCTGGGGCTGCATGTGCGTGTCACAGAGGGCACCGACTGGAGAAACTATCAGGAAAAGATCAGATCTGCTTTGAATGTTATTTCTCCATTTTATTTCACCTTTATTTAAACCAGGAAGTGCCGTTATTAAGAAGCAAGACATGGTCAAGCAGGCAATAGAAGACCATGTATAATACATTTGTAAATGGACTGTCGTGTCTTGAGACCCAACAGAGTGGAACCCCCTGCGAATCCCAGTACACTTCACTAGGCCCCCTGCGAATCCCAGTACACTTCACTAGGCCCCCTGCGAATCCCAGTGCACTTCACTAGGCCCCCTGCGAATCCCAGTGCACTTCACTAGGCCCCCTGCGAATCCCAGTGCACTTCACTAGGCCCCCTGCGAATCCCAGTGCACTTCACTAGGCCCCCTGCGAATCCCAGTGCACTTCACTAGGCCCCCTGCGAATCCCAGTGCACTTCACTAGGCCCCCTGCGAATCCCAGTACACTTCACTAGGCCCCCTGCGAATCCCAGTGCACTTCACTAGGCCCCCTGCGAATCCCAGTGCACTTCACTAGGCCCCCTGCGAATCCAGTACACTGGGATTTGCCCCAAACATAATGCTTTGAAAAAGTTCATTTCTTTGCCACATTTTTTTGCAGTATTACTTTAGTGGTGTTTGGTATGTTATTAGGATCCCCATGAGCTCTTGTGAAAGCAGCAGCTACTCTACTGGGGGTTCACACAAAACATGAAACATGACATAGTACAGAACATTAATAGACAAGGACAGAACTACATCAATTTATAAATTGCACACATAACCTACATATCAATACACACAAACTCTCCAGGTCAGATTGGGGAGAGACGTTGTGCCGTGAGGTGTTGCTTTATCTGTTTATTTAAACCAGGTTCATTTGAAACTCTTCATCAATATGAGCCGGATGGGAGTTTCTTTTTCTCCCCAATTTCATATCCAATTGATATTTACAGTCTTGTCTCATCGCTGCAACTCCCCTACGGACTTGGGAGAGGTGAAGGTCAAGAGCCATGCGTCCTCTGAAACACGACCCAACCAAGCCACACTACTTCTTGACACAATGCCCGCTTAAACTGGAAGCCAGCCACACCAATGTGTCTGAGGAACCGCGTCATCGTGCATGTGCCCGGCCCGCCACAGGAGTCGTTAGAGCGCGATAGGACAAGGACATCCCTGCCGGCCAAACCCTCCCCTAACGACACTGTGCCAATTGGATGCTGCGACAGAGCCTGGACTCAAACCAGGATCTCTAGTGGCACAGCTACCAACTGCAATGAAGTGCCTTAGACCACTGCTCCACTCGGGAGGCCATGGAACAATAGATTTTTACCTTGTCAGCTCCTGGATTCGATCCAGCAACCTTTCGGTTACTGGTCCCAAGCTCTAACCACTAGGCTACCTGCCGCCCCATTTGGCAAACTCCAAGCACACGTGTGCCTTTTACTGAGGAGTGGCTTCCATCTGGCCACTCTACCATAAAGGTCTGATTGGTGGAGTGCTGCAGAGATGGTTGTCCTTCTGGAAGGTTCTTCCATCTCCACAGAGGAACTCTAGAGCTCTGTCAGAGTGGCCATCGGTTTCTTGGTCACCTCCCTGACCAAGGCCCTTCTCCCCCAATTGCTCAGTTAGGCCGGGCGGCCAGCTCTAGGAAGAGTCTTGGTGGTTCCAAACTTCTTCCATTTAAGAATGATGGAGGCCACTGTGTTCTTGGGGACCTTCAATGCTGCAGAAATGTTTTGGTATCCCTGCCTAGATCTGTGCCTCGATACAATCCTGTCTCGGAGCTCTACGGACAATTTATTTGACCTCATGGCTTTTTTTTTTCATGCACTGGTCAGCTGTGGGACGTTATATAGACAGGTTGTGTGCCTTTCCAAATCATGTCCAATCAGTTGAATTGACCACAGGTGGACTCCAATCAAGTTGTAGAAACATCTCAAGGATGATCAATGGGTCTGAATACTTATGTAAATAAGATACTTCTGTCTTTATTTTTGATACATTTGCAAACATTTCTAAAATCTTGTTTTCACTTTGTCAGTATGGGGTATTGTGTGTAGATTGCTCAGTTTTTATTTTTTATTTAATCTGTTTTAGATTAAGGCTGTAACGTAACAAAAGGTGGAAAAAGTCAAGGGATCTGAATACTTCCCGAAGGCACTGTATATCAGCCCTCTGATTACAATTAGAGCAAGTTGTGCTGCTCTGTTCTGGGCCAGCTGCAGCTTAACTAGGTCTTTCCCTGCAGCACTCAACCACACGACTGGACAATAATCAAGATAAGACAAAACTAGAGGCTGCAGAACTTGCTTTTTGGAGTGTGGTGTCAAAAAAGCAGAGCATCTCTTTATACAGACAGACCTCTCCCCATCTTTACAACCACTGAATGCTCCTGAGTGGCACAGCGGTCTAAGGCAAGAGGCGTCACTATAGTCCATGGTTCAAATCCAGGCTGTATCACATCCGGCCATGATTGGGAGTCCCATAGGGCGGCGCACAATTGGCACAGCGTCATCCGGGTTTGGCCGGGGTAGGCCATCATTGTAAATAAGAATTTGTTCTTAACTGACTTGCCTAGTTAAGTTAAAAAAATATATATATATGTTTTGACCATGACAGTTTACAATCTAAGGTAACACCAAGTAATTTAGTCTCCTCAACTTGTTCAACAGCCACACAATTCATTTCAATATTCTGCTGAGGTCAAGAATTTAGGGAATCATTTGTACCAAATACTATGCTCTTAGCTTTAGAGATGTTCAGGACCAGTTTATTACTGGCCACCCATTCCAAAACAGACTGCAACTCTTTGTTAAGGATTTCAGTGACTTCATTAGCTATGATTGCTGATGCGTATATGGTTGAATCATCAGCATACAGAAGGTCACTGGTAAAAGTAGAAAACAGTAGAGGGTCTAGAGAGCTGCCCTGCGGTACACCACACTTGACATGTTTAAACATTAGAGAAGCTTAAATGAAAGAAAACCCTCTGAGTTCTATTAGATAGATAGCTCTTAATCCACGATATGGCAGAGGTTGAAAAACCGTAACACTTACGTTTTTTCAACAGGTTATGCTCAATAATATCAAAGGCTGCACTGAAATCTAACAGTACAGCTCCCACAATATTCTTATTATCAATTTGTTTCAACCAATCATCAGTCATTTGTGTGAGTGCAGTACATGTTTTTGTATTTGTATTTATTATGGATCCACATTAGTTCCTGCCAAGGCAGCAGCTACTCTTCCTGGGGTTTATTATGGATCCCCATTAGTTCCTGTCAAGGCAGCAGCTACTCTTCCTGGGGTTTATTATGGATCCACATTAGTTCCTCCCAAGGCAGCAGCTACTCTTCCTGGGGTTTATTATGGATCCCCATTAGTTCCTGTCAAGGCAGCAGCTACTCTTCCTGGGGTTTATTATGGATCCCCATTAGTTCCTGTCAAGGCAGCAGCTACTCTTCCTGGGGTTTATTATGGATCCCCATTAGTTCCTGCCAAGGCAGCAGCTACTCTTCCTGGGGTTTATTATGGATCCCCATTAGTTTCTGTCAAGGCAGCAGCTACTCTTCCTGGGGTCCAGCAAAATGAAGGCAGTTTATACAATTTTGAAAACATTACAATACATTCACAGATTTCACAACACACCGTGTGCCCTCAGGCCCCTACTCCACCACTACCACATATCTACAGTACTAAATCCATGTGTTTGTATAGTGCGTATATTATCGTGTGGGTGTGTGGGTGTATGCATGTGTCTGTGCCAATGTTTGTGTTGCTTAACAGTCCCTGCTGTTCCATAAGGTGTTTTTTAATGTAATTTTACTGCTTGCGTCAGTTACTTGATGTGGAATAGAATTCCATGAGGTCATGGCTCTATGTAGTACTGTGTTCCTCCCATAGTCTGTTCTGGACTTCGGGACTGTGAAGAGACCTCTTGTGGCATGTATTTTGGGGTATGCATGGGTGTCTGAGCTGTGTGCCAGTAGTTTAGACAGCTCAGTGCATTGAACATGTCAATACCTCTCATAAATAAAAGTAGTGATGAAGTCAATCTCTCCTCCACTTTCAGCCAGGAGAGATTGACATACATATTATTAATATTAGCTCTCTGTGTAAATCCAAGGGCCAGCCGTGCTGCCCTGTTCTGAGCCAATTGCAAGTCCTTTTTTGTGGCACCTGACCACACGACTGAACATTAGTCAAGGTGTGACAAAACTAGGGCCTGTAGGACCTGCCTTGTTGATAGTGTTGTTAAGAAGGTAGAGCATCGCTTTATTATGGACAGACTTCTCCCTATCTTAGCTACTACTGCATCAATATGTTTTGACCATGACAGTTTACAATCTAGGGTTACTCCAAGCAGTTTAGTCATCGCAACTTGCTCAATTTCCACATTATTTATTACAATGTTTAGGCTAGGTTTAGGGTTTAGTGAATGATTTGTCCCAAATACAATGCTTTTAGTTTTAGAAAATATTTATGACTAACATTCCTTGCCTCCCATTCTGAAACTAACTGCAGCTCTTTCTTAAGTGTTGCAGTCATTTCAGTCGCTGTAGTAGCTGACATGTACAGTGTTGAGTCATCCGCATACATAGACACTGGCTTTACTCAAAGTCAGTGGCATGTCATTAGTAAAAAAATTAAAAAATCAAGGGGCCTAAACAGCTGCCCTGGGGAATTCCTGATTCTACCTGGATTATGTTGGAGAGGCTTCCATTAAAGAACACCCTCTGTGTTCTGTTAGACAGGTAACTCTTTATCCACAATAGAGCAGGGGGTGTAAAGCCATAACACATTATAGCAGGGGGTGTAAAGTCATAACACATTATAGCAGGGGGTGTAAAGCCATAACACCCTCTGTGTTCTGTTAGACAGGTAACTCTTTATCCACAATATAGCAGGGGGTGTAAAGCCATAACACATTATAGCAGGGGGTGTAAAGCCATAACACATACATTTTTCCAGCAGCAGACTATGATCAATAATGTCAAAAGCAACACTGAAGTCTAACAAAACAGCCCCCACAATCATTGTATCATCAATTTCTCATTTGTGTAATTTGCTTGTTGAGTGTCCTTCCCTATAAGCGTGCTGAAATTTTGTTGTCCATGTGTTATTGTGAAATAGCATTGTATCTGGTCAAACACAATTTTTCCCAGAAGTTTACTAAGGGTTGATAACAGGCTGATTGGTCAGCTATTTGAGCCAGTAAAGGGGGCTTTACTATTCTTGGGTAGCGGAACTACTTTAGCTTCCCTCCAGGCCTGAGGGCACACACTTTCTAGTAGGCTTAAATTGAAGATGGGGCAAATAGGATTGGCAATATCGTCTGCTATTATCCTCAGTAATTTTACATCCAAGTTGTCAGACCCCGGTGGCTTGTCAATGTTGACAGACAATAATATATTTTTCACTTCTTCCACACTGACTTTACGGATTGTGCAATTCTTGTCTTTCAGTTTGGTCCGATATACTTGGATGTGTAATGTCAGCGTTTGTTGCTGGCATGTCATGCCTAAGTTTGCTTATCTTTCCAATGAAAAAGTCATTAAAGTAGTTTGCAATATTTTTGTACGTTTTTTTTAAACCTTTATTTAACTAGGCAAGTCAATTAAGAACAAATTCTTATTTTCAATGACGGCCTAGGAACAGTGGGTTAACTGCCTATATCAGTGGGCTTTGTGATGAATGAGCCATCTGATTCAATGAGCCGTCTGATTCAGTGAGCCATCTGATTCAGTGAGCCATCTGATTCAATGAGCCGTCTGATTCAATGAGCCGTCTGATTCAATGAGCCGTCTGATTCAATGAGCCGTCTGATTCAATGAGCCGTCTGATTCAGTGAGCCATCTGATTCAATGAGCCATCTGATTCAATGAGCCATCTGATTCAATGAGCCGTCTGATTCAATGAGCCGTCTGATTCAGTGAGCCGTCTGATTCAATGAGCCGTCTGATTCAGTGAGCCGTCTGATTCAGTGAGCCGTCTGATTCAATGAGCCGTCTGATTCAATGAGCCGTCTGATTCAATGAGCCATCTGATTCAATGAGCCATCTGATTCAGTGAGCCGTCTGATTCAATGAATGAAGGAGCCAAGTTGTCTTTTTTCCCCAACATTTCATTGAAGGTGCCCCAAAGCTTTTTACTGTCATTCTTTATATAATTTATCTTTGTTTCATAGTGTAGTTTATTTTTCTTTTTATTTAGTTTAGTCACATGATTTCTTAATTTACAGTACGTTTGCCAATCAGTTGTGCTGCCAGACTTAATTGCCATACCTTTTGCCTCATCACTCTCAGCCATACAAATGTTCAATTCCTCATCAATCCCAGGGGATTTAACAGTTTTTACAGATCTTAATGGATAAGTGCTTGTTAGTAACTGGAATAAGTAGTTTCATAAATGTGTCAAGTGCAGCGTCTGGTTGCTCCTCATTACACACTACGGAACAACAGATATTCTTTACATCATCAACATATGAATTACTACAAAACTTATTGTATGACCTCTTATACACTGTATTAGTTCCAGCCTTTGGAACTTTGGTTTCCTCGATGTTGAGTGCCCTTCTCTATAAGCATGCTGAAAGTCTGTTGTTAATTTGTTTACAGAGAAATAGCATTGTATTTGCTAAGAGCTGGCAGCAAGCTGATAGGTCTGCTGTTAGAACCAGTAAAGGCCGCTTTACCACTTTGGCTTCCCTCAAGGCCTGAGGACAAAGACTTTCCTCTAGGCTCAGATTAAAGATATGACAGATAGGAGTGGCTATAGAGTCAGCTACCATCCTCAGTAGCTTTCTGTAGTATCTTTAAAGGCTTCTTAGAGTTATGACTCATGAGACTTAAGTACGGTTTAGTATTTAATTGTAACTTAGAATTACATTCTCTATTGCACCTGGCTTAAAACTCCTGAAGCTTTGTTAATCATAGTTATATAGGCAGACATAGGAAATAGCTACGGATAGCGGGAAGCAAACCCCCGTCTTGAGTCAATACTGCCATCTATTGGTAAACATAAATATACCAGGTTACTACACTTTCCATCTAAGTTGTCAATGAAAAGTCATAGTCAATCCATCAATAATATAATAATACTTTTAGCAAAAAAATGTGTATCTTTAATTTACAGTCTGTAGAAACAATGAGAATAGAAAGGTTCAGAACTTTTGTGAAACATTACAGCACAGTTGAACAATATATGGCAAATATAAATCCAATATGGATGGACATCAGAAATAGATGGAAGGGGTGGAGGTTAGAGGAAGGACAGAACTAAAAAACAATCCAAATATAACTGTTGTAAAATAGACTGTGTCCATAAAATGTATATGGTATGTATACGCTGGAAATAGAGGCCTAGGTTTTGTTGTTCACTAGTTTACTCCAATTAGGGGAGGGGTGGTAGGGTTTGCGGAAAATAATAAAGGAACATATATTTTTAAAAGATATATATACAGTACCAGTCAAAAGTTTGGACACATCTACTCATTCAAGGTTTTTTCCTTATTTTTACTATTTTCTACATTGTAGAATAATAGTGAAGATATCAAAACTATGAAATAACATATAATGGAATCATGTAGTAACCAAAAATGTTCTTGAAAATTTCTGAATTGACTGACCTTCATGCCTTAAAGTAATGATGGACTGTCGTTTCTTTTTGTTTATTTGAGCTGTTCTTGTCGTAATATGGACTTGGTCTTTTACCAAATATGGTAAAAAATATCTTCTGTATACCACCCCTACCTTGTCACAACACAACTGATTGGCTCATACTCATTAAGAAGGAAAGAATTTACACAAATGAACTTTTAACAATGTACACCTGTTAATTGAAATGCATTCCAGGTGACTACCTCATAAAGCTGGTTGAGAGAATGCCAAGAGTGTGCAAAGCTGTCATCAAGGCAAAGGGTGGCTACTTTGAAGAATCTCAACTATAAAACATATTTTGATTTGTTTAACACTTTTGTGTTTACTACATGATTCCATATGTGTTATTTCATAGTTTTGATGTCTTCACTATTATTCTACAATGTAGACAATAGTAAAAATAAAGAAAAACCCTGAATCTCAGACTGTAAACAGGGCTCTGGTCTGGGTTTCATTTTCCATCTCCCCTGAATCTCAGACTGTAAACAGGGCTCTGGTCTGGGTTTCATTTTCCATCTCCCCTGAATCTCAGACTGTAAACAGGGCTCTGGTCTGGGTTTCATTCTCCATCTCCCCTGAATCTCAGACTGTAAACAGAGCTCTGGTCTGGGTTTCATTCTCCATCTCCCCTGAATCTCAGACTGTAAACAGAGCTCTGGTCTGGGTTTCATTTTCCATCTCCCCTGAATCTCAGACTGTAAACAGGGCTCTGGTCTGGGTTTCATTCTCCATCTCCCCTGAATCTCAGACTGTAAACAGAGCTCTGGTCTGGGTTTCATTCTCCATCTCCCCTGAATCTCAGACTGTAAACAGGGCTCTGGTCTGGGTTTAATTTTCCATCTCCCCTGAATCTCAGACTGTAAACAGAGCTCTGGTCTGGGTTTCATTTTCCATCTCCCCTGAATCTCAGACTGTAAACAGAGCTCTGGTCTGTGGGGGGAGGCTGGAGGACAAGGGGGTAGGGAGGGTGCTTGGCCTGCTGTGGGAGGCTGGAGGACAAGGGGGGGGGGGGGTGCTTGGCCTGCTGTGGGAGGCTGGAGGACAGGGGGGAGGGAGGGGGGGTGCTTGGCCTGCAGTGGGAGGCTGGAGGACAAGGGGGTGAGGGCTTCTTGACCTGCTGTGGGAGGCTGGAGGACAAGGGGGGGGGGGGGGGTTCTTGGCCTGCTGCGGGAGGCTGGAGGACAAGGGGGAGGGGAAGGCTGCTTGGCCTGCTGTGGGAGGCTGGAGGACAGGGGGGAGGGGAAGGCTGCTTGGCCTGCTGTGGGAGGGAGATAGCTTTTTCCTTTGTCTCTTCTTTCAGCTTCCTGCTCCCAGTAGATTTCACCATCCACACTGTCCTGTTGAGAGACAATGGTTGGTAGAGGTTGCCACCAACAGACCAGACCTGCATGGCCTTAATGGCATATAAAACACTGTATTGTCTTATTCTTCTAACCCGTTGCTATTCAACTATAGCCTGGTCCCAGATCTGTTTGTGCTGTCTTGCCAACTACTATAGTCATTGACAGCACAACAAATCTAGGATCAGGTATTTCCATTTTCTCTCACCTGGTTGACTGGCTACAGAATCAAGGATGCCCTTAAGACGAGGCAAGACTAGGCTAGTGTTGTGTGACCTTTCACCAGTGTGAAGAAGTTAACATGTGGTTGCTCCTTTTAGTGGCAGTACCCAAAGTTGGTTCCTGTGGGGCTGAAGGAGACTGAGGGTTGGGACGCTCCCAGCAGTGAGTCAAGAGGAAGAAAGGAGACTATCACAGTCGCTGCTCCTGGTGACGTCGTATAATGTTGCCCTGATGACGTCACAAGTCTGTCGACAAGTATTTATAATTGTGTTAGTGAGGAGGCAGTATGAGCAACCCCCCCCCCCTTAGTTCTACAGACAATTCCTTCCATCTCATGGCTTGGTTTTTGCTCTGACATGCACTGTCAACTGTGGGACCTTATATAGACAGGTGTGTGCCTTTCCAAATCATGTCCAACCAATTGAATTTACCACAGGTGGACTCCAATTAAGTTGTAGAAAGTTCTCAAGGACGATCAATGGAAACAGGATGCACCTCAGCTCAATTTCGAGTCTCATAGCAAAGAGTCTGAAAACTTATGTAAATAAGGTATTTCTGTTTGATCTTTTTTTTTTTTTAATTGCCCGTTTTTGCTTTGTCATTATGGGGTGTAGATTTCCATAAATGTATTCGACTGGCACCGGGAAACCTTCAGACGAGTCTTGTGAGGCCTGTGGCCATTCTAGAGCAAAACAACCAACATGTAGGCGAGAGTCTCACCTTCACACAGAGGAGACATCAACCTTTCAAAAGCTCTTACTCTAAGCAATTGTATTAGTGTAAAATAATATAATTAAAATTATTTTTTAGCATATCATGTAGCTCAGTTGTTTGTATTATTCATTTTATACAGTCTTTTTTTGCTCATCTTTAACAAGGGGTCCAATAATTCCACCGTATATGGGACCGCTTGACCCTGTTTTGTCCTGGTGTAAACAAACCTCCATCTGTTTACCATAACAATCATAATACCACACAGAAAATCATCTGTTCTCCGGCAATTTACAGCCTAAGTACCAGACAGTGTAAATAATGAGTTGGTCCACACACAGTCTCTTGCTAAACAAACAATTTGGCCCATATTTGTTTTCACAAGAAACCATGAAACCAACAGAAATCTTGAAATGTTTTCCCTTCCACTTAGACACAGTGAGTCGTTGATTACTCCTGACATCCCGGCGGGATCCTGTCAAAGACCTGTTCTAATGGGGCACCGCCATGCTCCATGTGGTCTAGGCTATATGATTCATGAAGTTACCAACGTTCAGCTCACCTTGTCATTTTCTAACACAGTGATCGCTTTTCCAAAACACGTCACCGCGAGTTCCACTCAGTCTCTAAACAAAACAGCGCACGTTTACTGTAGCCGCAGTAGGTGTCTTAACGTCCGTACATCAAATGATCATCAGCTACTAACTCAATGCAATTTGGGTTCTGAACGTTCTCCGTCTGACTGATTTCCATTGGCCGGATGAGCTGCACCATTACAACACCTACTTACTCTACCTGTCGTCTGTTTCCTCATTCAAAATGAATGAATCAACAATCCTCTTCTCGGGAGGAATGTTCTGTACTCTGACCTTAATCCCTCGGGCCGACTAGCAAATTATATGCATGCTGCCTGTGGTGATACCCTAAGAGTTGTGGATACTGTTAGCCTGACACTAAAAGTTGATCATGTTCTGATTGGGATCATTGTTCCATTCCATGTCTTCTCTATCTATCTATCCAGTGCCCAACCTAAACAGGAAGTCATCTGCGCGCTGCAGAGGACTGCTACCAGCCGAGGTGATGGCTGTGTATTTCCATTCACCTCCAGCAGCCTATCAGCAGCCCCGCGGCGGCAGGGAACAGGCTGATAAAGCTAACAACCAACTCTTTTTTTAAAACAATCTATTCATTTATTTATTTTTTTACTCTCGCTGCGGCCCATTCCTGGCGGGGGGAGGAAGAGAGGCTGATACTACATACCGAGGCCTGTGGTTTCAAATTTTAGAGACCGTTTGCTTTCTCAATGCTGACAACACAAGTAAACGTACTTTCCTCCCTCCAAATATATGGTCAAATCGTTTCAATAAAGGTAAGGGAATTGCTCGTTTCCCAAAAATACACAAATATCGAGCTAAGAATTTAACAGAATATTTTTGGCAGAAACAAAATGCTGACCTGATCCATTCTGAAGAAAACTATAGTAGCCTAGGATTCAGTGGCAGTCGGTGCCGTTTAAGATGAGGGAGGATAATATATATATATATTTAGGAGCATGGCCTTATTTCTATTACAGCGTATTGGATGACTGTCATTCATTCATATTCCATTCACCCAGCTCTGGAGAGACCTGAAAATACCCGTACAGCGACGCTCCTCATCCAACCTGACACCATCCCATGTTGTCAATACTCTAGAACCCTCACCTGTTGTCAATACTCTAGAACCCTCACCTGTTGTCAATACTCTAGAACCCTCACCTGTTGTCAATACTCAAATCAAATCAAATTGTATTTGTCACATACACATGGTTAGCAGATGTTAATGCGAGTGTAGCGAAATGCTTGTGCTTCTAGTTCCGACAATGCAGTAATAACCAACGAGTAATCTAACCTAACAATTCCACAACTACTACCTTATACACAAAAGTGTAAAGGGATAAAGAATATGTACATAAAGATATATGAATGAGTGATGGTACAGAACGGCATAGGCAAGATGCAGTAGATGGTATAGAGTACAGTATATACATATGAGATGAGTAATGTAGGGTATATAAACATAAAGTGGCATAGTTTAAAGTGGCTAGTGATACATGTATTACATAAAGATGGCAAGATGCAGTAGATGATATAGAGTACAGTATATACATATACATATGAGATGAGTAATGTAGGGTATGTAAACATTATATTAAGTGGCATTGTTTAAAGTGGCTAGTGATATATTTTTACATACATTTCCATCAATTCCCATTATTAAAGTGGCTGGAGTTGAGTCAGTATGTTGGCAGCGGCCACTAAATGTTAGTGGTGGCTGTTTAACAGTCTGATGGCCTTGAGATAGAAGCTGTTTTTCAGTCTCTCGGTCCCTGCTTTGATGCACCTGTACTGACCTCGCCTTCTGGATAATAGCGGGGTGAACAGGCAGTGGCTCGGGTGGTTGTTGTCCTTGATGATCTTTATGGCCTTCCTGTGACATCGGGTGGTGTACGTGTCCTGGAGGGCAGGTAGTTTGCCCCCGGTGATGCGTTGTGCAGACCTCACTACCCTCTGGAGAGCCTTACGGTTGTGGGCAGAGCAGTTGCCGTACCAGGCGGTGATACATCCCGACAGGATGCTCTCGATTGTGCATCTGTAGAAGTTTGTGAGTGCTTTTGGTGACAAGCCAAATTTCTTCAGCATCCTGAGGTTGAAGAGGCGCTGCTGCGCCTTCTTCACAACGCTGTCTGTGTGGGTGGACCAATTCAGTTTGTCCGTGATGTGTACGCCGAGGAACTTAAAACTTACTACCCTCTCCACTACTGTCCCGTCGATGTGGATAGGGGGGTGCTCCCTCTGCTGTTTCCTGAAGTCCACAATCATCTCCTTTGTTTTGTTGACGTTGAGTGTGAGGTTATTTTCCTGACACCACACTCCGAGGGCCCTCACCTCCTCCCTGTAGGCCGTCTCGTCGTTGTTGGTAATCAAGCCTACCACTGTAGTGTCGTCCGCAAACTTGATGACTGAGTTGGAGGCGTGCATGGCCACGCAGTCGTGGGTGAACATGGAGTACAGGAGAGGGCTCAGAACGCACCCTTGTGGGGCCCCAGTGTTGAGGATCAGCGGGGTGGAGATGTTGTTACCTACCCTCACCACCTGGGGGCGGCCCGTCAGGAAGTCCAGGACCTAGTTGCACAGGGTGGGTTTGGAGGGTACTATGGTGTAATGATGAATTTGGAGGGTACTATGGTGTTAAATGCTGAGCTGTAGTCAATGAACAGCATTCTCACATAGGTATTCCTCTTGTCCAGATGGGTTAGGGCAGTGTGCAGTGTGGTTGCGATTGCGTCGTCTGTGGACCTATTGGGTCGGTAAGCAAATTGGAGTGGGTCTAGGGTATCAGGTAGGGTAGAGGTGATATGATCCTTGACTAGTCTCTCAAAGCACTTCATGATGACGTAAGTGAGTGCTACAGGGCGGTAGTCGTTTAGCTCAGTTACCTTAGCTTTCTTGGGAACAGGAACAATGGTGGCCCTCTTGAAGCATGTGGGAACAGCAGACTGGGATAAGGATTGATTGAATATGTCCGTAAACACACCAGCCAGCTGGTCTGCGCATGCTCTGAGGACGCGGCTGGGAATGCCGTCTGGGCCTGCAGCCTTGCGAGGGTTAACACGTTTAAATGTTTTACTCACCTCGGCTGCAGTGAAGGAGAGCCCGCAGGTTTTGGTAGTGGGCCGTTTCAGTGGCACTGTATTGTCCTCAAAGCGAGCAAAAAAGTTATTTAGTCTGTCTGGGAGCAAGACATCCTGGTCCGCGATGGGGCTGGTTTTCTTTTTGTAATCCGTGATTGACTGTAGACCCTGCCACATACCTCTTGAGTCTGAGCTGTTGAATTGCAACTCTACTTTGTCTCTATACTGGCACTTAGCTTGTTTGATTGCCTTGCGGAGGGAATAGCTACACTGTTTGTATTCGGTCATGTTTCCGGTCACCTTGCCCTGGTTAAAAGCAGTGGTTCGCGCTTTCAGTTTCGCGCGAATGCTGCCTTCAATCCACGGTTTCTGGTTTGGGAATGTTTTAATCGTTGCTGTGGGTATTACGTCGCTGATGCACTTTCTAATGAACTCGCTCACCGAATCAGCGTATTCGTAAATGTTGTTGTTGGACGCAATGCGGAACATATTCCAATCCGCGTGATCGAAGCAGTCTTGAAGCGTGGAATCAGATTGGTTGTACCAGCGTTGAACAGACCTGAGCGAGGGAACTTCTTGTTTTAGTTTCTGTTTGTAGGCTGGAAGCAACAAAATGGAGTCGTGGTCAGCTTTTCCGAAAGGAGGGCGGGGGAGGGCCTTATATGCGTCGCGGAAGTTAGAATAACAATGATCTAGGGTTTTACCAGCCCTAGTAGCACAATCGATATGCGGATAGAATTTAGGGAGTTTTGTTTTCAGATTAGCCTTGTTAAAATCCCCAGCTACGATGAATGCAGCCTCAGGGTGTGTGGTTTCCAGTTTACATAGAGTCAAATAAAGTTTGTTCAGGGCCATCGATGTGTCTGCTTGGGGGGGAATATATACGGCTGTGATTATAATCGAAGAGAATTCCCTTGGTAGATAATGCGGTCGACATTTGATTGTGAGGAATTCTAAGTCAAGTGAACAGAATGACTTGAGTTCCTGTATGTTGTTATCATCACACCACGTCTCGTTAATCATAAGGCATACCCCCCCGCCCCTCTTCTTACCAGAAAGATGTTTGTTTCTGTCGGCGCGATGCGTGAAGAAACCAGCTGGCTGCACCGACTCCGTTAGCGTCTCTCGAGTGAGCCATGTTTCCGTGAAGCAAAGAACGTTACAGTCTCTGATGTCTCTCTGGAATGCTACCCTTGCTCGGATTTCATCAACCTTGTTGTCAGGAGACTGGACATTGGCGAGTAGTATGCTAGGGAGTGGTGCGCGATGTGCCTGTCTCCGGAGCCTGACCAGAAGACCGCTTCGTTTGCCCCTTTTACGGCGTCGATGTTTAGGGTCGCCGGCTGGGATCCGATCCATTGTACTGGGTGGAAGGCAAAACACAGGATCCGCTTCGGGAGAGTCATATTCCTGGTCGTAATGATAGTGAGTTGACGTTGCTCTTATATTCAGTAGTTCCTCCCGACTGTATGTAATGAAACCTAAGATTACCTGGGGTACCAATGTAAGAAATAATACGTAAAAAAACGAAATACTGCATAGTTTCCTAGGAACGCGAAGCGAGGCGGCCATCTCTGTCGGCGCCAGATGTGGTACAGAACGTGTGGAACAGAATGTTTGACCCTCTAGAACCCTCCCCTGTTTTCAATACTCCAGCACCCTCCCCTGTTGTCAATACTCTAGAACCCTCAACCTGTTGTCAATACTCTAGAACCCTCCCCTGTTTTTAATACTCTAGCACCCTCCCTTGTTGTCAATACTCTAGAACCTTCCCATGTTTTTAGTACTCCAGCACCCTCCCTTGTTGTCAATACTCTAGAACCCTCCCATGTTTTTAATACTCCAGCACCCTCCCTTGTTGTCAATACTCTAGAACCCTCCCATGTTTTTAATACTCCAGCACCCTCCCTTGTTGTCAATACTCTAGAACCCTCCCATGTTTTTAATACTCCAGCACCCTCCCCTGTTGTCAATACTCTAGAACCCTCAACCTGTTGTCAATACTCTAGAACCCTCCCATGTTTTTAATACTCCAGCACCCTCCCCTGTTGTCAATACTCTAGAACCTCCCTTGTTGTCAATACTCTAGAACCCTCCCCTTGCGAGGATAACAGCACTGAGCCTTTCTCTGGAATGTTTTATGAGATTGTAGAACACATTGGCACGGATCTTAGACCATTCCTCAATACAGAATATTTCCAGATCCTCGGTATCATTTGTCTGTGCTTATGGACTATTCTCTTCAATTCAAATCCCAGGTTTTAGTCCAGAGACTGAGGAGGGCCATTTCAAAATGTTGATATTGTGGTGTTCTGATTATTGCTTGAGGTTATTGTCTCCACTTCTTTTGAAGGTCTCGAGTACCAGCGGTGTGTCATATGACTATAGAAATTGGCACATTTATTTGTTGCCAGAGGCCTTCACAGGCTGAGCAAAGAGGGAAGCATCTAAGAGAATGTGCATGTGGTATATATTTTGTTGTCCTCGTTCATCATTTTAAAGGTTTTCAAGGCCAGACACCCATTGACTAACTGCAAGGCTCTGTTGTTAAAAGCTGGTCTGAAAGTTGATCAAGACTCTGTGATACGACAGGAGGAGATCAGGTGGACAGGAGGAGATCAGGAGGACAGGAGGAGATCAGGTGATGAATCCCGGTTTTACTGTTGTTTTCCTCCAGATCAACATGTTTATGGAAGGGTTCCATGATGCATTGCTGCTGTACGCCCTGGCGCTGCACGAAGCCATCAGGAACGGCCTCACCAAGAAGGACGGAGCAGAGATCACCCACCGCATGTGGAACAGAACGTTTGAAGGTGAACCCTCTGGTCCTTATTCAACTTCTCCCTTATCTCTTCCCCATCGTTATCCTCCCATCCTTATCATATTGGCCTCCCTCCAGAGCCTTAGCAGTCTGCATTCATCCTCTCTATCGCTTTCTCTCTTTCTCTATTCAGTTCAATTTAAGAGCTTTTTTGGCATGGGAAACATAGTTTTACATTGCCAAAGCAAGTGAAATAGATAATAAATAAAAAAATAAATAAAAATACAGCTCTCCCCCTCTCTCTCTCTCTCCCTCCCAGTCTCTCTCTCTCTCTCTCTCTCTCTCTCTCTCTCTCTCTCTCTCTCTCTCTCTCTCTCTCTTTCTCTTTCTCTCTCTCTCTCTCTCTCTCTCTCTCCCTCCCATTCTCTCTCTCACCTCTCAATTCAATTTAAAGGGCTTTATTGGCAAGGGAAACATATGTTTACATCGCCAAAGCAAATGGAATAGACAATAAACATAATGGAATTAAACAAGGGAAACATTAGTAAAAATTACACTCACAAAAGTTTTTAAAAAATATAGACATTTCAAGTGTTATATTATTGGCTATATAGTGTTGTAACAATGTTGTACAATGTTGTAACAGTGTTGTAACAATGTGCAAATAGTTGAAGTATGAAAGGGAAAGTAAATAAACAGATAAATGTAGGTTGTATTTACAATGTTGTTTGTGCCCCCACTGGTTGCCCTGTTCTCATGACAACGGGCCACAAATCTTGCTGCTGTGATTGCTCACTGCGGTAACAGATATGGGAGTTCATCAATGTTTGATTTGTTTTCAAATTCTTTGTGATCTCTCTCTCTCTCTCTCTCTCATTACATCCCTTAATATATCCTCTCTCTCTCTCTCTCTCTCTCTCCTCTCGCTGTCTCATCATATGTCCTCGGAGGATGTTTTTTACTGAGGTGGGGGACGTTTTCCAAAGACTGTAAGACTGTTGGAATGTGAACTGAATTTTAGATCTAAGACTTGAGCTCAGCGTATATTCTGTCTGAACGTCTCCTTGAGTTGTCCTGGCTGCCAGCTGGACCATTTATCACCCTTAATTAGGCCAATGTTGTCAACCCGAGTTAAGACGCTGGCATTCTCCACTCATTGTTAATGACTGTAGAAAGAAAATGTATAGCATTATTGATATCACTATCAATTACAAAAGGCTTTGGCGTGCAACACAGCTAGCGCAGTGCAGTGCAGCTTTGTCCTGAGCGGTTAACCAGAAGGGCTTCCCCCAGTTTAGCTTGCAGAGGATGTTAAACTACACCACATACAGTGCACTGTACAGCAGTATGTCGGGCTTACAGCAGTATGTCGGGCAGTATGAAGGGCTTACAGCAGTATGAAGGGCTTACAGCAGTATGAAGGGCTTACAGCAGTATGAAGGGCTTACAGCAGTATGAAGGGCTTACAGCAGTATGTCGGGCTTAGCAGTATGACGGGCTTATGGCAGTATGAAGGGCTTATGCTAGTATGAAGGGCGTATAGCAGTATGAAGGGCTTACAGCAGTATGAAGGGCTTACAGCAGTATGAAGGGCTTACAGCAGTATGAAGGATTTACAGCAGTATGAAGGGCTTACGGCAGTATGAAGGGCTTACGGCAGTATGAAGGGCTTACGGCAGTATGAAGGGCTTACGGCAGTATGAAGGGCTTACGGCAGTATGAAAGGCTTACGGCAGTATGAAGGGCTTACGGCAGTATGAAGGGCTTACGGCAGTATGAAGGGCTTACAGCAGTATGAAGGGCTTATAGCAGTATGAAGGGCTTACGGCAGTATGAAGGGCTTACGGCAGTATGAAGGGCTTACGGCAGTATGAAGGGCTTACGGCAGTATGAAGGGCTTACGGCAGTATGAAGGGCTTACAGCAGTATGAAGGGCTTACAGCAGTATGAAGGGCTTACAGCAGTATGAAGGACTTACAGCAGTATGAAGGGCTTATAGCAGTATGAAGGGCTTACAGCAGTATGAAGGGCTTACAGCAGTATGAACAGTTGTTCTGTTATAATCTCCACCCGGCACAGCCAGAAGAGGACTGGCCACCCCTCATAGCCTGGTTCCTCTCTAGGTTTCTTCCTAGGTTTTGGCCTTTCTAGGGAGTTTTTCCTAGCCACCGTGCTTCTACACCTGTATTGCTTGCTGTTTGGGGTTTTAGGCTGGGTTTCTGTACAGCACTTCGAGATTTTAGCTGATGTACGAAGGCCTATATAAAATAAACTTGATTTGATTTGATGAAGGGCTTACAGCAGTATGAAGGGCTTATAGCAGTATAAAGGGCTTACAGCAGTGTGAAGGGCTTACAGCAGTATGAAGGGCTTATAGCAGTATGAAGGGCTTACAGCAGTATGAAGGGCTTACAGCAGTATGAAGGGCTTACAGCAGTATGAAGGGCTTACAGCAGAATGAAGGGCTTACAGCAGTATGAAGGGCTTACAGCAGTATGAAGGGCTTATAGCAGTATGAAGGGCTTATAGCAGAATGAAGGGCTTACAGCAGTATGAAGGGCTTATAGCAGTATGAAGGGCTTATAGCAGTATGAAGGGCTTACAGCAGTATGAAGAGCTTATGGCAGTATGAAGGGCTTACGGCAGAATGAAGGGCTTACAGCAGCATGAAGGGCTTACAGCAGTATGAAGGGCTTATAGCAGTATGAAGGGTGTACAGCAGTATGAAGGGCTTACAGCAGAATGAAGGGCTTATAGCAGTATGAAGGGCTTACAGCAGTATGAAGGGCTTACAGCAGAATGAAGGGCTTACAGCAGTATGAAGGGCTTACAGCAGTATGAAGGGCTTATAGCAGTATGAAGGGCTTATAGCAGAATGAAGGGCTTACAGCAGTATGAAGGGCTTATAGCAGTATGAAGGGCTTATAGCAGTATGAAGGGCTTACAGCAGAATGAAGGGCTTACAGCAGAATGAAGGGCTTACAGCAGTATGACGGGCTTACAGCAGCATGAAGGGCTTACAGCAGTATGAAGGGCTTATAGCAGTATGAAGGGTGTACAGCAGTGTGAAGGGCTTACAGCAGAATGAAGGGCTTATAGCAGTATGAAGGGCTTACAGCAGTATGAAGGGCTTACAGCAGTATTAAGGGCTTATAGCAGTATGAAGGGCTTATAGCAGTATGAAGGGCTTACAGCAGTATGAAGGGCTTATAGCAGTATGAAGGGCTTATATCAGTATGAAGGGCTTACAGCAGTATGAAGGGCTTACAGCAGTATGAAGGGCTTACAGCAGTATGAAGGGCTTACAGCAGTATGAAGGGCTTATAGCAGTATGAAGGGCTTATAGCAGTATGAAGGGCTTATAGCAGTATGAAGGGCTTATAGCAGTATGAAGGGCTTATAGCAGTATGAAGGGCTTACAGCAGTATGAAGGGCTTACAGCAGTATGAAGGGCTTATAGCAGTATGAAGGGCTTACAGCAGTATGAAGGGCTTACAGCCTTATAGCAGAATTTATATTTACATTTTAGTCATTTAGAAGACGCTCTTATCCAGAGAGACTTACATCTTAATTCATCTTAAAGGGATGAGGCAGAGTCCAGTTAAAGTCTAAAAGGGATGAGGCAGAGTCCAGTTAAAGTCTTAAAGGGATGAGGCAGAGTCCAGTTAAAGTCTAAAAGGGATGAGGCAGAGTCCAGTTAAAGTCTTAAAGGGATGAGGCAGAGTCCAGTTAAAGTCTTAAAGGGATGAGGCAGAGTCCAGTTAAAGTCTAAAAGGGATGAGGCAGAGTCCAGTTAAAGTTTTAAAGGGATGAGGCAGAGTCCAGTTAAAGTCTAAAAGGGATGAGGCAGAGTCCAGTTAAAGTCTTAAAGGGATGAGGTAGAGTCCAGTTAAAGTCTAAAAGGGATGAGGCAGAGTCCAGTTAAAGTCTTAAAGGGATGAGGCAGAGTCCAGTTAAAGTCTTAAAGGGATGAGGCAGAGTCCAGTTAAATTCTAAAAGGGATGAGGCAGAGTCAACACGGAGAACAAAACCTTTCATCTGCGATGATTAGAGTCCAGTTACAGAACGGATGTCCCCTCGCCAAACTGGTTAAAAAGCCAACGCATTGCCAGCTCTCAACGTGAAGTAACAATGTTTCGTTCAGCAGGAATCGTCAAGAACAGGGTCATATTTTCTTGTTAAAATAAATAATATGTTAAAAATGCCAACAATTTTTGGGAACACAGCCGTAGGGATGAAATTACAATTCTTGGAGAGCCTGCCAACACAAACGGCGGGAGGAGAGATGGGATTTCCTGTTATATTGGCCAGTGCTGGAATTTCTCCACTGTGCTCTCTGCTCTCTGTTTTCCTTGGAATGATGGGCTCTTGCTAATTAATTCTGCCATTCTTTGCATGCCGCTGGTCCTCTGGTTGCTGGGCAGGCATCGCAGGCCAGGTGTCTATGGACGTTAACGGAGACAGATACGGAGACTTCTCTGTGATGAGCATGACAAACACCGAGGCAGGCACCTATGAGGTAAGAACAAAACCTAACACCAACCCTCCTATATCAGGGCCCTTATTCATTAAGCATCTCAGAGTAGGATTGCTGTTCTAGGATCAGGTCATACGGAGTCTCAGTAGGAGTGTTGATCTAGGATCAGGTCACACGGAGTCTCAGTAGGAGTGTTGATCTTGGATCAGGTCATAAAGAGTCTCAGTAGGAGTGTTGATCTAGGATCAGGTCATAAAGAGTCTCAGTAGGAGTGGTGATCTAGGATCAGGTCATAAAGAGTCTCAGTAGGAGTGGTGATCTAGGATCAGGTCATAAAGAGTCTCAGTAGGAGTGTTGATCTTGGATCAGGTCATAAAGAGTCTCAGTAGGAGTGTTGATCTAGGATCAGGTCATAAAGAGTCTCAGTAGGAGTGGTGATCTAGGATCAGGTCATAAAGAGTCTCAGTAGGAGTGGTGATCTAGGATCAGGTCATAGTCCCAGTAGGAGTGGTGATCTAGGATCAGGTCATACAGAGTCTCAGTAGGAGTGGTGATCTAGGATCAGGTCATAAAGAGTCTCAGTGCGAGTGTTGATCTAGGATCAGGTCATACAGAGTCTCAGTAGGAGTGTTGATCTAGGATCAGGTCATAAAGAGTCTCAGTAGGAGTGTTAATCTAGGATCAGGTCATAAAGAGTCTCAGTAGGAGTGTTGATCTAGGATCAGGTCATACAGAGTCTCAGTAGGAGTGGTGATCTAGGATCAGGTCATACAGAGTCTCAGTAGGAGTGTTAATCTAGGATCAGGTCATAAAGAGTCTCAGAGTAGGAGTACTGTTCTAGGATCAGGTCCCCTCTGTCCATGTGATCTTATTCATAATAATGTAAAAAGCCAAACTGACCCTGTATCAGCGCTCCTACTCTACACCTATGATGTAAGAAGAAAACCGTCCACCGCAGATAACATCCAACCTAATCCTGTAACCTCTAGTATCACTAGTGATCAGATGTTTTTTTTAGATGGCACAAATCTTTCTCAATGGACTGTATAAATCGTATAGAATGCCAATCGGCTGTTCAAATGCCCCCTTCTAAATGAAGTTCGTAAAGGACTGTACAGCTTCCATAGAATGCTATCTGCCTTATCAAATGCCCCCTTCTAAATAACGTTCGTAAAGGACTGTACAGCTTCCATAGAATGCTATCTGCCTTATCAAATGCCCCCTTCTAAATGACATTCGTAAAGGACTGTACAGCTTCCATAGAATGCTATCTTCCTTATCAAATGCCCCCTTCTAAATGACGTTCGTAAAGGACTGTACAGCTTCCATAGAATGCTATCTGCCTTATCAAATACCCCCTTCTAAATTACATTCGTAAAGGACTGTATAGCTTCCATAGAATGCTATCTTCCTTATCAAATGCCCCCTTCTAAATGACATTCGTAAAGGACTGTACAGCTTCCATAGAATGCTATCTTTCTTATCAAATGCCCCCTTCTAAATGACATTCGTAAAGGACTGTACAGCCTCCATAGAATACTATCTTCCTTATCAAATGCCCCTTCTAAATGACATTCGTAAAGGACTGTACAGCTTCCATAGAATGCTATCTGCCTTATCAAATGCCCCCTTCTAAATGACGTTCGTAAAGGACTGTACAGCTTCCATAGAATGCTATCTGCCTTATCAAATGCCCCCTTCTAAATGACATTCGTAAAGGACTGTACAGCTTCCATAGAATGCTATCTTCCTTATCAAATGCCCCCTTCTAAATGACATTCGTAAAGGACTGTACAGCTTCCATAGAATGCTATCTGCCTTATCAAATGCCCCCTTCTAAATGACATTCGTAAAGGACTGTACAGCTTCCATAGAATGCTATCTTCCTTATCAAATGCCCCCTTCTAAATGACATTCGTAAAGGACTGTATAGCTTCCATAGAATGCTATCTTCCTTATCAAATGCCCCCTTCTAAATGACATTCGTAAAGGACTGTACAGCTTCCATAGAATGCTATGTGCCTTATCAAATGCCCCCTTCTAAATGACGTTCGTAAAGGACTGTACAGCTTCCATAGAAAGCTATCTTCCTTATCAAATGTCCCCTTCTCCTCCTAGTTGACCTTTTCTAGTACAACTTCTCAATCTGTGGGCCCTATTTGAGATTGACTGCAGTTGTTCCCCCTGTGTGTGTTCTTGGTGTGTAACTACCGTGGTGTGTGTGTTCTCAGACGGTGTGTAACTACTATGGTGTGAAGGAGAGTTTCCAGATGCTTCCGGGTTTCAATCCTGACCACTTCACCCTGAGAGGACTACACAGAGTCTCCCACGCAGACCTGCCAGACAAATCATGTAAATTATCTCTAATGATCTGTAATATATCTGTCTCCACCACACACCAACAAAACACAACATCCTCTCTCTGTCTCTGGCGCTCGAACCCTGTTTATACCTGCCGCTTAAATGCACCCTTTGTGCTGATCTTGTCCACATTCTGATTGCGATCAGGTCTTCCTGACCAGCTCCAGAGGTAGGCAGGCACGCATTGTGTCTGGATATCAATCAAATGTAAACTGATATGGATGATCAAACCACTTAAATCATTATTATACCTACCTCTTATATCTTTGACAGGTACCACCGTTGACTAAATTTGCTTTTATTGTTTAAAGAAGTTATAACTAATGGCATCAGTAATTGTGTTAAAAGAAAGGTATTCATACAATATTTTGAAAGAATATACAAAGAGCTAATTTTTTTTTTTTTCTGTATGTAATGAAGGCATGGGGTTGTTCAACGACATATATGTGTATTAATTTCTTTGAAATCTTTCATTTCAGAGAGACAAATAATAAGGTGTTTTGTTGTTGTAAGAAAATGCTATATATCCGCCTCACTCTGAGATAAATAAATAGTACCGCCAGGGTTTACACAGTCAAATGGAACAAATAACTACATTTTAAATAAGGGACAGTACAAATGAAACATTTGTGAAATTTATATTTAAAGACTGTACAACAACAACAACAACAAATCAATACCAGTAATATAAGATCTGTATGCAAAATATTTACTTCATTTAGGAGACGCTCTTATCCAGAGTGACTTACAGTTAATGTATTCATCTTAACATAGCTAGGTGAGACATACTAAATATCACAGTCAACTATACAGGATACGAATATTCCATTCCATCTAAACAATGGATATCTATCGTCTGATTTTAAAACACACCTAAAAATCTATGAACAGAAATGTTTTACACACACATGAAGGTACCCATAAGCAATAATTTCTTGTTAGGAAACACAAATGTGAAAAATATACTGTAGTAACCCAGGTGGGTATACTGTAGTACTGTAGTAACCCAGGTGGGTATACTGTAGTACTGTAGTAACCCAGGTGGGTATACTGTAGTACTGTAGTAACCCAGGTGGGTATACTGTAGTACTGTAGTAACCCAGGTGGATATACTGTAGTACTGTAGTAACCCAGGTGGATATACTGTAGTAACCCAGGTGGATATACTGTAGTACTGTAGTAACCCAGGTGGATATACTGTAGTACTGTAGTAACCCAGGTGGATATACTGTAGTAACCCAGGTGGATATACTGTAGTACTGTAGTAACCCAGGTGGATATACTGTAGTACTGTAGTAACCCAGGTGGGTATACTGTAGTACTGTAGTAACCCAGGTGGATATACTGTAGTAACCCAGGTGGGTATACTGTAGTACTGTAGTAACCCAGGTGGATATACTGTAGTAACCCAGGTGGATATACTGTAGTAACCCAGGTGGATATACTGTAGTAACCCAGGTGGATATACTGTAGTAACCCAGGTGGATATACTGTAGTAACCCAGGTGGATATACTGTAGTACTGTAGTAACCCAGGTGGATATACTGTAGTAACCCAGGTGGGTATACTGTAGTACTGTAGTAACCCAGGTGGATATACTGTAGTAACCCAGGTGGATATACTGTAGTAACCCAGGTGGATATACTGTAGTAACCCAGGTGGATATACTGTAGTACTGTAGTAACCCAGGTGGATATACTGTAGTAACCCAGGTGGGTATACTGTAGTACTGTAGTAACCCAGGTGGATATACTGTAGTAACCCAGGTGGATATACTGTAGTACTGCAGTAACCCAGGTGGATATACTGTAGTAACACAGGTAGATATACTGTAGTACTGTAGTAACTCAGGTGGATATACTGTAGTAACCCAGGTGGGTATACTGTAGTACTGTAGTAACCCAGGTGGATATACTGTAGTAACCCAGGTGGATATACTGTAGTAACCCAGGTGGATATACTGTAGTAACCCAGGTGGATATACTGTAGTAACCCAGGTGGGTATACTGTAGTAACCCAGGTGGATATACTGTAGTAACTCAGGTGGGTATACTGTAGTACTGTAGTAACCCAGGTGGATATACTGTAGTAACCCAGGTGGATATACTGTAGTAACCCAGGTGGATATACTGTAGTAACCCAGGTGGGTATACTGTAGTACTGTAGTAACCCAGGTGGATATACTGTAGTAACCCAGGTGGATATACTGTAGTACTGTAGTAACCCAGGTGGATATACTGTAGTAACCCAGGTGGGTATACTGTAGTACTGTAGTAACCCAGGTGGATGTACTGTAGTAACCCAGGTGGATATACTGTAGTACTGTAGTAACCCAGGTGGGTATACTGTAGTACTGTAGTAACTCAGGTGGGTATACTGTAGTAACCCAGGTGGATATACTGTAGTACTGTAGTAATCCAGGTGGATATACTGTAGTAACCCAGGTGGGTATACTGTAGTAACCCAGGTGGGTATACTGTAGTACTGTAGTAACCCAGGTGGATATACTGTAGTAACCCAGGTGGATATACTGTAGTAACCCAGGTGGGTATACTGTAGTACTGTAGTAACCCAGGTGGATATACTGTAGTACTGTAGTAACCCAGGTGGATATACTGTAGTACTGTAGTAACCCAGGTGGATATACTGTAGTACTGTAGTAACCCAGGTGGATATACTGTAGTACTGTAGTAACCCAGGTGGATATACTGTAGTACTGTAGTAACCCAGGTGGATATACTGTAGTAACCCAGGTGGATATACTGTAGTACTGTAGTAACCCAGGTGGATATACTCTAGTAATCCAGGTGGATATACTGTAGTACTGTAGTAACCCAGGTGGATATACTCTAGTAACCCAGGTGGATATACTGTAGTAACCCAGGTGGATATACTGTAGTAACCCAGGTGGGTATACTGTAGTACTGTAGTAACCCAGGTGGATATACTGTAGTAACCCAGGTGGATATACTGTAGTACTGTAGTAACCCAGGTGGATATACTGTAGTAACCCAGGTGGATATACTGTAGTACTGTAGTAACCCAGGTGGATATACTGTAGTACTGTAGTAACCCAGGTGGATATACTGTAGTAACCCAGGTGGGTATACTGTAGTACTGTAGTAACCCAGGTGGATATACTGTAGTACTGTAGTAACCCATGTGGATATACTGTAGTACTGTAGTAACCCAGGTGGATATACTGTAGTACTGTAGTAACCCAGGTGGATATACTGTAGTACGGTAGTAACCCAGGTGGATATACTGTAGTACTGTAGTAACCCAGGTGGGTATACTGTAGTACTGTAGTAACCCAGGTGGGTATACTGTAGTACTGTAGTAACCCAGGTGGGTATACTGTAGTACTGTAGTAACCCAGGTGGATATACTGTAGTACTGTAGTAACCCAGGTGGATATACTGTAGTAACCCAGGTGGATATACTGTAGTAACCCAGGTGGGTATACTGTAGTACTGTAGTAACCCAGGTGGATATACTGTAGTAACCCAGGTGGATATACTGTAGTAACCCAGGTGGATATACTGTAGTACTGTAGTAACCCAGGTGGATATACTGTAGTAACCCAGGTGGATATACTGTAGTACTGTAGTAACCCAGGTGGATATACTGTAGTAACCCAGGTGGGTATACTGTAGTACTGTAGTAACCCAGGTGGGTATACTGTAGTAACCCAGGTGGATATACTGTAGTACTGTAGTAACCCAGGTGGATATACTGTAGTAACCCAGGTGGGTATACTGTAGTACTGTAGTAACCCAGGTGGATATACTGTAGTAACCCAGGTGGGTATACTGTAGTACTGTAGTAACCCAGGTGGGTATACTGTAGTAACCCAGGTGGATATACTGTAGTACTGTAGTAACCCAGGTGGGTATACTGTAGTAACCCAGGTGGATATACTGTAGTAACCCAGGTGGGTATACTGTAGTACTGTAGTAACCCAGGTGGGTATACTGTAGTACTGTAGTAACCCAGGTGGATATACTGTAGTAACCCAGGTGGATATACTGTAGTACTGTAGTAACCCAGGTGGGTATACTGTAGTACTGTAGTAACCCAGGTGGATATACTGTAGTACTGTAGTAACCCAGGTGGATATACTGTAGTACTGTAGTAACCCAGGTGGATATACTGTAGTAACCCAGGTGGATATACTGTAGTACTGTAGTAACCCAGGTGGATATACTGTAGTACTGTAGTAACCCATGTGGATATACTGTAGTACTGTAGTAACCCAGGTGGATATACTGTAGTAACCCAGGTGGATATACTGTAGTAACCCAGGTGGATATACTGTAGTAACCCAGGTGGATATACTGTAGTACTGTAGTAACCCAGGTGGATATACTGTAGTAACCCAGGTGGATATACTGTAGTACTGTAGTAACCCAGGTGGATATACTGTAGTAACCCAGGTGGATATACTGTAGTAACCCAGGTGGATATACTGTAGTACTGTAGTAACCCAGGTGGATATACTGTAGTAACCCAGGTGGATATACTGTAGTGCTGTAGTAACCCAGGTGGATATACTGTAGTAACCCAGGTGGATATACTGTAGTAACCCAGGTGGGTATACTGTAGTACTGTAGTAACCCAGGTGGATATACTGTAGTAACCCAGGTGGATATACTGTAGTACTGTAGTAACCCAGGTGGATATACTGTAGTAACCCAGGTGGATATACTGTAGTAACCCAGGTGGGTATACTGTAGTAACCCAGGTGGGTATACTGTAGTACTGTAGTAACCCAGGTGGGTATACTGTAGTAACCCAGGTGGGTATACTGTAGTACTGTAGTAACCCAGGTGGATATACTGTAGTAACCCAGGTGGATATACTGTAGTAACCCAGGTGGGTATACTGTAGTAACCCAGGTGGATATACTGTAGTAACCCAGGTGGATATACTGTAGTAACCCAGGTGGATATACTGTAGTAACCCAGGTGGGTATACTGTAGTAACCCAGGTGGATATACTGTAGTAACCCAGGTGGATATACTGTAGTACTGTAGTAACCCAGGTGGATATACTGTAGTAACCCAGGTGGATATACTGTAGTAACCCAGGTGGGTATACTGTAGTAACCCAGGTGGGTATACTGTAGTACTGTAGTAACCCAGGTGGATATACTGTAGTAACCCAGGTGGATATACTGTAGTAACCCAGGTGGGTATACTGTAGTAACCCAGGTGGATATACTGTAGTAACCCAGGTGGATATACTGTAGTAACCCAGGTGGATATACTGTAGTAACCCAGGTGGGTATACTGTAGTACTGTAGTAACCCAGGTGGATATACTGTAGTAACCCAGGTGGATATACTGTAGTAACCCAGGTGGGTATACTGTAGTAACCCAGGTGGGTATACTGTAGTACTGTAGTAACCCAGGTGGATATACTGTAGTAACCCAGGTGGATATACTGTAGTAACCCAGGTGGGTATACTGTAGTACTGTAGTAACCCAGGTGGATATACTGTAGTAACCCAGGTGGATATACTGTAGTAACCCAGGTGGATATACTGTAGTCCTGTAGTAACCCAGGTGGATATACTGTAGTACTGTAGTAACCCAGGTGGATATACTCTAGTAACCCAGGTGGATATACTGTAGTACTGTAGTAACCCAGGTGGATATACTGTAGTAACCCAGGTGGATATACTGTAGTCCTGTAGTAACCCAGGTGGATATACTGTAGTCCTGTAGTAACCCAGGTGGATATACTGTAGTACTGTAGTAACCCAGGTGGATATACTGTAGTAACCCAGGTGGGTATACTGTAGTACTGTAGTAACCCAGGTGGATATACTGTAGTAACCCAGGTGGATATACTGTAGTAACCCAGGTGGATATACTGTAGTACTGTAGTAACCCAGGTGGGTATACTGTAGTACTGTAGTAACCCAGGTGGGTATACTGTAGTAACCCAGGTGGATATACTGTAGTACTGTAGTAATCCAGGTGGATATACTGTAGTAACCCAGGTGGGTATACTGTAGTACTGTAGTAACCCAGGTGGATATACTGTAGTAACCCAGGTGGATATACTGTAGTAACCCAGGTGGGTATACTGTAGTACTGTAGTAACCCAGGTGGATATACTGTAGTACTGTAGTAACCCAGGTGGATATACTGTAGTACTGTAGTAACCCAGGTGGATATACTGTAGTACTGTAGTAACCCAGGTGGATATACTGTAGTACTGTAGTAACCCAGGTGGATATACTGTAGTACTGTAGTAACCCAGGTGGATATACTGTAGTAACCCAGGTGGATATACTGTAGTACTGTAGTAACCCAGGTGGATATACTCTAGTAATCCAGGTGGATATACTGTAGTACTGTAGTAACCCAGGTGGATATACTCTAGTAACCCAGGTGGATATACTGTAGTAACCCAGGTGGATATACTGTAGTAACCCAGGTGGGTATACTGTAGTACTGTAGTAACCCAGGTGGATATACTGTAGTAACCCAGGTGGATATACTGTAGTACTGTAGTAACCCAGGTGGATATACTGTAGTACTGTAGTAACCCAGGTGGATATACTGTAGTAACCCAGGTGGATATACTGTAGTACTGTAGTAACCCAGGTGGATATACTGTAGTAACCCAGGTGGATATACTGTAGTCCTGTAGTAACCCAGGTGGATATACTGTAGTACTGTAGTAACCCAGGTGGATATACTGTAGTACTGTAGTAACCCATGTGGATATACTGTAGTACTGTAGTAACCCAGGTGGATATACTGTAGTACTGTAGTAACCCAGGTGGATATACTGTAGTAACCCAGGTGGATATACTGTAGTACTGTAGTAACCCAGGTGGGTATACTGTAGTAACCCAGGTGGATATACTGTAGTACTGTAGTAACCCAGGTGGATATACTGTAGTAACCCAGGTGGGTATACTGTAGTACTGTAGTAACCCAGGTGGATATACTGTAGTAACCCAGGTGGGTATACTGTAGTACTGTAGTAACCCAGGTGGGTATACTGTAGTAACCCAGGTGGATATACTGTAGTACTGTAGTAACCCAGGTGGGTATACTGTAGTAACCCAGGTGGATATACTGTAGTAACCCAGGTGGGTATACTGTAGTACTGTAGTAACCCAGGTGGGTATACTGTAGTACTGTAGTAACCCAGGTGGATATACTGTAGTAACCCAGGTGGATATACTGTAGTACTGTAGTAACCCAGGTGGGTATACTGTAGTACTGTAGTAACCCAGGTGGATATACTGTAGTACTGTAGTAACCCAGGTGGATATACTGTAGTACTGTAGTAACCCAGGTGGATATACTGTAGTAACTCAGGTGGATATACTGTAGTACTGTAGTAACCCAGGTGGATATACTGTAGTACTGTAGTAACCCAGGTGGATATACTGTAGTAACCCAGGTGGATATACTGTAGTAACCCAGGTGGATATACTGTAGTACTGTAGTAACCCAGGTGGATATACTGTAGTACTGTAGTAACCCATGTGGATATACTGTAGTACTGTAGTAACCCAGGTGGATATACTGTAGTACTGTAGTAACCCAGGTGGATATACTGTAGTAACCCAGGTGGGTATACTGTAGTAACCCAGGTGGATATACTGTAGTAACCCAGGTGGGTATACTGTAGTACTGTAGTAACCCAGGTGGATATACTGTAGTAACCCAGGTGGATATACTGTAGTAGTAACCCAGGTGGATATACTGTAGTACTGTAGTAACCCAGGTGGATATACTGTAGTACTGTAGTAACCCAGGTGGATATACTGTAGTACTGCAGTAACCCAGGTGGATATACTGTAGTAACCCAGGTGGATATACTGTAGTAACCCAGGTGGATATACTGTAGTAACCCAGGTGGGTATACTGTAGTACTGTAGTAACCCAGGTGGATATACTGTAGTACTGTAGTAACCCAGGTGGATATACTCTAGTAACCCAGGTGGATATACTGTAGTAACCCAGGTGGATATACTCTAGTAACCCAGGTGGATATACTCTAGTAACCCAGGTGGATATATTGCAGTAACCCAGGTGGATATACTGTAGTACTGTAGTAACCCAGGTGGGTATACTGCAGTAACCCATGTGGGTATACTGTAGTACTGCAGTAACCCAGGTGGATATACTGTAGTAACCCAGGTGGATATACTCTAGTAACCCAGGTGGATATACTCTAGTAACCCAGGTGGATATACTGTAGTAACCCAGGTGGATATACTCTAGTAACCCAGGTGGATATACTCTAGTAACCCAGGTGGATATATTGCAGTAACCCAGGTGGATATACTGTAGTACTGTAGTAACCCAGGTGGGTATACTGCAGTAACCCAGGTGGGTATACTGCAGTAACCCAGGTGTGCATCAGCGGTACCGTTAACCTTACTAATAGCCTCCCTCTTCTTCTCCAAGCAGGTGGACTAGGAGTATCTGCTGTTACTGGGATCATAGTGGGAGCCCTGCTGGGGACAGCACTGCTAATGGCCTTCTACTTCATCAGGTAAAACAGCACATGTCATGTTCAGTACGTTGGACTAGTAACCAGCATGTTCAGAACTGTCTGTGTGGCTCAGTTGGTACGAGTGGATGTTGGTTTCCTAGAGTGTTGGACTAGTAACCGAAAGGTTGCAAGTTCGAATCCCCGAGCTGACATGGTACAAATCTATTGTTCTGCCCCTGAACAAGGCAGTTAACCCACTGTTCCTAGGCCGTCATTGAAAATAAGAATTTGTTCTTAACTGACTTGCCTAGTTAAATAAAGGTAAAATAAAAATATATAAATAATACAGGGCTGATCTAGTAAGAGTGGATGTTGGTTTCCTACTACAGGGCTGATCTAGTAAGAGTGGATGTTGGTTTCCTACTACAGGGCTGATCTAGTAAGAGTGGATGTTGGTTTCCTACTACAGGGCTGATCTAGTAAGAGTGGATGTTGGTTTCCTACTACAGGGCTGATCTAGTAAGAGTGGATGTTGGTTTCCTGCTACAGGGCTGATCTAGTCAGAGTGGATGTTGGTTTCCTACTACAGGGCTGATCTAGTCAGAGTGGATGTTGGTTTCCTACTACAGGGCTGATCTAGTTAGAGTGGATGTTGGTTTCCTACTACAGGGCTGATCTAGTTAGAGTGGATGTTGGTTTCCTGCTACAGGGCTGATCTAGTAAGAGTGGATGTTGGTTTCCTACCACAGGGCTGATCTAGTTAGAGTGGATGTTGGTTTCCTACTACAGGGCTGATCTAGTTAGAGTGGATGTTGGTTTCCTGCTACAGGGCTGATCTAGTTAGAGTGGATGTTGGTTTCCTGCTACAGGGCTGATCTAGTAAGAGTGGATGTTGGTTTCCTACTACAGGGCTGATCTAGTTAGAGTGGATGTTGGTTTCCTACCACAGGGCTGATCTAGTAAGAGTGGATGTTGGTTTCGTACTACAGGGCTGATCTAGTCAGAGTGGATGTTGGTTTCCTACTACAGGGCTGATCTAGTTAGAATGGATGTTGGTTTCCTACTACAGGGCTGATCTAGTAAGACTGGATGTTAGTTTTGTACTACAGGGCTGATCTAGTAAGAGTGGATGTTGGTTTCCTACTACAGGGCTGATCTAGTAAGACTGGATGTTAGTTTTGTACTACAGGGCTGATCTAGTAAGAGTGGATGTTGGTTTCGTACTACAGGGCTGATCTAGTTAGAGTGGATGTTGGTTTCCTACTACAGGGCTGATCTAGTCAGAGTGGATGTTGGTTTCCTACTACAGGGCTGATCTAGTCAGAGTGGATGTTGGTTTCCTACTACAGGGCTGATCTAGTCAGAGTGGATGTTGGTTTCCTGCTACAGGGCTGATCTAGTCAGAGTGGATGTTGGTTTCCTACTACAGGGCTGATCTAGTTAGAGTGGATGTTGGTTTCCTACTACAGGGCTGATCTAGTTAGAGTGGATGTTGGTTTCCTACTACAGGGCTGATCTAGTTAGAGTGGATGTTGGTTTCCTGCTACAGGGCTGATCTAGTTAGAGTGGATGTTGGTTTCCTGCTACAGGGCTGATCTAGTAAGAGTGGATGTTGGTTTCCTACCACAGGGCTGATCTAGTTAGAGTGGATGTTGGTTTCCTACTACAGGGCTGATCTAGTTAGAGTGGATGTTGGTTTCCTGCTACAGGGTTGATCTAGTTAGAGTGGATGTTGGTTTCCTGCTACAGGGCTGATCTAGTTAGAGTGGATGTTGGTTTCCTACTACAGGGCTGATCTAGTAAGAGTGGATGTTGGTTTCCTACCACAGGGCTGATCTAGTTAGAGTGGATGTTGGTTTCCTACTACAGGGCTGATCTAGTAAGAGTGGATGTTGGTTTCCTACTACAGGGCTGATCTAGTAAGAGTGGATGTTGGTTTCCTACTACAGGGCTGATCTAGTTAGAGTGGATGTTGGTTTCCTACTACAGGGCTGATCTAGTAAGAGTGGATGTTGGTTTCCTGCTACAGGGCTGATCTAGTTAGAGTGGATGTTGGTTTCCTGCTACAGGGCTGATCTAGTTAGAGTGGATGTTGGTTTCCTGCTACAGGGCTGATCTAGTTAGAGTGGATGTTGGTTTCCTGCTACAGGGCTGATCTAGTAAGAGTGGATGTTGGTTTCCTACCACAGGGCTGATCTAGTTAGAGTGGATGTTGGTTTCCTACTACAGGGCTGATCTAGTAAGAGTGGATGTTGGTTTCCTACTACAGGGCTGATCTAGTAAGAGTGGATGTTGGTTTCCTACTACAGGGCTGATCTAGTTAGAGTGGATGTTGGTTTCCTACTACAGGGCTGATCTAGTAAGAGTGGATGTTGGTTTCCTGCTACAGGGCTGATCTAGTAAGAGTGGATGTTGGTTTCCTACTACAGGGCTGATCTAGTAAGAGTGGATGTTGGTTTCCTGCTACAGGGCTGATCTAGTAAGAGTGGATGTTGGTTTCCTACTACAGGGCTGATCTAGTTAGAGTGGATGTTGGTTTCCTACCACAGGGCTGATCTAGTAAGAGTGGATGTTGGTTTCGTACTACAGGGCTGATCTAGTCAGAGTGGATGTTGGTTTCGTACTACAGGGCTGATCTAGTTAGAGTGGATGTTGGTTTCCTACTACAGGGCTGATCTAGTAAGACTGGATGTTAGTTTTGTACTACAGGGCTGATCTAGTAAGAGTGGATGTTGGTTTCCTACTACAGGGCTGATCTAGTAAGACTGGATGTTAGTTTTGTACTACAGGGCTGATCTAGTAAGAGTGGATGTTGGTTTCCTACTACAGGGCTGATCTAGTAAGAGTGGATGTTGGTTTCCTACTACAGGGCTGATCTAGTAAGAGTGGATGTTGGTTTCCTACTACAGGGCTGATCTAGTTAGAGTGGATGTTGGTTTCGTACTACAGGGCTGATCTAGTAAGAGTGGATGTTGGTTTCCTACTACAGGGCTGATCTAGTAAGAGTGGATGTTGGTTTCCTACTACAGGGCTGATCTAGTTAGAGTGGATGTTGGTTTCCTACTACAGGGCTGATCTAGTAAGAGTGGATGTTGGTTTCCTACTACAGGGCTGATCTAGTCAGAGTGGATGTTGGTTTCCTACTACAGGGCTGATCTAGTCAGAGTGGATGTTGGTTTCGTACTACAGGGCTGATCTAGTAAGAGTGGGTGTTGGTTTCGTACTACAGGGCTGATCTAGTCAGAGTGGATGTTGGTTTCCTACTACAGGGCCGATCTAGTAAGAGTGGATGTTGGTTTCCTACTAGAGGGCCGATCTAGTTAGAGTGGATGTTGGTTTCCTACTACAGGGCTGATCTAGTAAGAGTGGATGTTGGTTTCCTACTACAGGGCTGATCTAGTAAGAGTGGATGTTGGTTCGCTACTACAGGGCTGATCTAGTAAGAGTGGACGTTGGTTTCCTACTACAGGGCTGATCTAGTAAGAGTGGATGTTGGTTTCCTACTACAGGGCTGATCTAGTAAGAGTGGATGTTGGTTTCCTACTACAGGGCTGATCTAGTAAGAGTGGATGTTGGTTTCGTACTACAGGGCTGATCTAGTTAGAGTGTATGTTGGTTTCCTACTACAGGGCTGATCTAGTAAGAGTGGATGTTGGTTTCGTACTACAGGGCTGATCTAGTAAGAGTGGATGTTGGTTTCGTACTACAGGGCTGATCTAGTAAGAGTGGATGTTGGTTCGCTACTACAGGGCTGATCTAGTAAGAGTGGATGTTGGTTTCCTACTACAGGGCTGATCTAGTTAGAGTGTATGTTGGTTTCCTACTACAGGGCTGATCTAGTAAGAGTGGATGTTGGTTTCGTACTACAGGGCTGATCTAGTAAGAGTGGATGTTGGTTCGCTACTACAGGGCTGATCTAGTAAGAGTGGACATTGGTTTCCTACTACAGGGCTGATCTAGTAAGAGTGGATGTTGGTTTCCTACTACAGGGCTGATCTAGTTAGAGTGGATGTTGGTTTCCTACCACAGGGCTGATCTAGTAAGAGTGGATGTTGGTTTCGTACTACAGGGCTGATCTAGTCAGAGTGGATGTTGGTTTCGTACTACAGGGCTGATCTAGTTAGAGTGGATGTTGGTTTCCTACTACAGGGCTGATCTAGTAAGACTGGATGTTAGTTTTGTACTACAGGGCTGATCTAGTAAGAGTGGATGTTGGTTTCCTACTACAGGGCTGATCTAGTAAGACTGGATGTTAGTTTTGTACTACAGGGCTGATCTAGTAAGAGTGGATGTTGGTTTCCTACTACAGGGCTGATCTAGTAAGAGTGGATGTTGGTTTCCTACTACAGGGCTGATCTAGTAAGAGTGGATGTTGGTTTCCTACTACAGGGCTGATCTAGTTAGAGTGGATGTTGGTTTCGTACTACAGGGCTGATCTAGTAAGAGTGGATGTTGGTTTCCTACTACAGGGCTGATCTAGTAAGAGTGGATGTTGGTTTCCTACTACAGGGCTGATCTAGTTAGAGTGGATGTTGGTTTCCTACTACAGGGCTGATCTAGTAAGAGTGGATGTTGGTTTCCTACTACAGGGCTGATCTAGTCAGAGTGGATGTTGGTTTCGTACTACAGGGCTGATCTAGTAAGAGTGGGTGTTGGTTTCGTACTACAGGGCTGATCTAGTCAGAGTGGATGTTGGTTTCCTAATACAGGGCCGATCTAGTAAGAGTGGATGTTGGTTTCCTACTACAGGGCCGATCTAGTTAGAGTGGATGTTGGTTTCCTACTACAGGGCTGATCTAGTAAGAGTGGATGTTGGTTTCCTACTACAGGGCTGATCTAGTAAGAGTGGATGTTGGTTCGCTACTACAGGGCTGATCTAGTAAGAGTGGACGTTGGTTTCCTACTACAGGGCTGATCTAGTAAGAGTGGATGTTGGTTTCCTACTACAGGGCTGATCTAGTAAGAGTGGATGTTGGTTTCCTACTACAGGGCTGATCTAGTAAGAGTGGATGTTGGTTTCGTACTACAGGGCTGATCTAGTAAGAGTGGATGTTGGTTTCCTACTACAGGGCTGATCTAGTAAGAGTGGATGTTGGTTTCGTACTACAGGGCTGATCTAGTAAGAGTGGATGTTGGTTCGCTACTACAGGGCTGATCTAGTAAGAGTGGACGTTGGTTTCCTACTACAGGGCTGATCTAGTAAGAGTGGATGTTGGTTCGCTACTACAGGGCTGATCTAGTAAGAGTGGACGTTGGTTTCCTACTACAGGGCTGATCTAGTAAGAGTGGATGTTGGTTTCCTACTACAGGGCTGATCTAGTTAGAGTGTATGTTGGTTTCCTACTACAGGGCTGATCTAGTAAGAGTGGATGTTGGTTTCGTACTACAGGGCTGATCTAGTAAGAGTGGATGTTGGTTCGCTACTACAGGGCTGATCTAGTAAGAGTGGACATTGGTTTCCTACTACAGGGCTGATCTAGTAAGAGTGGATGTTGGTTCGCTACTACAGGGCTGATCTAGTAAGAGTGGACGTTGGTTTCCTACTACAGGGCTGATCTAGTAAGAGTGGATGTTGGTTTCCTACTACAGGGCTGATCTAGTTAGAGTGTATGTTGGTTTCCTACTACAGGGCTGATCTAGTAAGAGTGGATGTTGGTTTCGTACTACAGGGCTGATCTAGTAAGAGTGGATGTTGGTTCGCTACTACAGGGCTGATCTAGTTAGAGTGGATGTTGGTTTCCTACTACAGGGCTGATCTAGTTAGAGTGTATGTTGGTTTCCTACTACAGGGCTGATCTAGTAAGAGTGGATGTTGGTTTCCTACTACAGGGCTGATCTAGTAAGAGTGGATGTTGGTTTCCTACTACAGGGCTGATCTAGTTAGAGTGGATGTTGGTTTCCTACTACAGGGCTGATCTATTTAGAGTGGATGTTGGTTTCGTACTACAGGGCTGATCTATTTAGAGTGGATGTTGGTTTTGTACTACAGGGCTGATCTATTTAGAGTGGATGTTGGTTTTGTACTACAGGGCTGATCTAGTAAGAGTGGATGTTGGTTTCCTACTACAGGGCTGATCTAGTAAGAGTGGATGTTGGTTTCCTACTACAGGGCCGATCTAGTAATAGTGGATGTTGGTTTCCTACCACAGGGCTGATCTAGTTAGAGTGGATGTTGGTTTCCTACTACAGGGCTGATCTAGTTAGAGTGGATGTTGGTTTCGTACTACAGGGCTGATCTAGTCAGAGTGGATGTTGGTTTCCTACTACAGGGCTGATCTAGTAAGAGTGGATGTTGGTTTCCTACTACAGGGCCGATCTAGTAAGAGTGGATGTTGGTTTCCTACTACAGGGCTGATCTAGTAAGAGTGGATGTTGGTTTCCTACTACAGGGCTGATCTAGTTAGAGTGGATGTTGGTTTCGTACTACAGGGCTGATCTAGTTAGAGTGGATGTTGGTTTCCTACTACAGGGCTGATCTAGTAAGAGTGGATGTTGGTTTCCTACTACAGGGCTGATCTAGTTAGAGTGGATGTTGGTTTCGTACTACAGGGCTGATCTAGTTAGAGTGGATGTTGGTTTCCTACTACAGGGCTGATCTAGTTAGAGTGGATGTTGGTTTCCTACTACAGGGCTGATCTAGTAAGAGTGGATGTTGGTTTCCTACTACAGGGCTGATCTAGTTAGAGTGGATGTTGGTTTCCTACTACAGGGCTGATCTAGTTAGAGTGGATGTTGGTTTCGTACTACAGGGCTGATCTAGTTAGAGTGGATGTTGGTTTCCTACTACAGGGCTGATCTAGTTAGAGTGGATGTTGGTTTCGTACTACAGGGCTGATCTAGTTAGAGTGGATGTTGGTTTCCTACTACAGGGCTGATCTAGTTAGAGTGGATGTTGGTTTCCTACTACAGGGCCGATCTAGTAAGAGTAGATGTTGGTTTCCTACTACAGGGCTGATCTAGTTAGAGTGGATGTTGGTTTCCTACTACAGGGCTGATCTAGTTAGAGTGGATGTTGGTTTCCTACTACAGGGCTGATCTAGTCAGAGTGGATGTTGGTTTTGTACTACAGGGCTGATCTAGTAAGAGTGGATGTTGGTTTCGTACTACAGGGCTGATCTAGTTAGAGTGGATGTTGGTTTCCTACTACAGGGCTGATCTAGTAAGAGTGGATGTTGGTTTCCTACTACAGGGCTGATCTAGTAAGAGTGGATGTTGGTTTCCTACTACAGGGCTGATCTAGTTAGAGTGGATGTTGGTTTCCTACTACAGGGCTGATCTAGTTAGAGTGGATGTTGGTTTCCTACTACAGGGCTGATCTAGTAAGAGTGGATGTTGGTTTCCTACTACAGGGCTGATCTAGTAAGAGTGGATGTTGGTTTCGTACTACAGGGCTGATCTAGTTAGAGTGGATGTTGGTTTCCTACTACAGGGCTGATCTAGTAAGAGTGGATGTTGGTTTCCTACTACAGGGATGATCTAGTAAGAGTGGATGTTGGTTTCCTACTACAGGGCTGATCTAGTTAGAGTGGATGTTGGTGTCCTACTACAGGGCTGATCTAGTTAGAGTGGATGTTGGTTTCCTACTACAGGGCTGATCTAGTAAGAGTGGATGTTGGTTTCGTACTACAGGGCTGATCTAGTAAGAGTGGATGTTGGTTTCCTACTACAGGGCTGATCTAGTAAGAGTGGATGTTGGTTTCCTAATACAGGGCTGATCTAGTAAGAGTGGATGTTGGTTTTGTACTACATGGCTGATCTAGTAAGAGTGGATGTTGGTTTCCTACTACAGGGCTGATCTAGTAAGAGTGGATGTTGGTTTCCTACTACAGGGCTGATCTAGTAAGAGTGGATGTTGGTTTTGTACTACATGGCTGATCTAGTAAGAGTGGATGTTGGTTTCGTACTACAGGGCTGATCTAGTTAGAGTGGATGTTGGTTTTGTACTACATGGCTGATCTAGTAAGAGTGGATGTTGGTTTCCTACTACAGGGCTGATCTAGTAAGAGTGGATGTTGGTTTTGTACTACATGGCTGATCTAGTAAGAGTGGATGTTGGTTTCCTACTACATGGCTGATCTAGTAAGAGTGGATGTTGGTTTCGTACTACAGGGCTGATCTAGTAAGAGTGGATGTTGGTTTCCTACTACAGGGCTGATCTAGTAAGAGTGGATGTTGGTTTTGTACTACATGGCTGATCTAGTAAGAGTGGATGTTGGTTTCCTACTACATGGCTGATCTAGTAAGAGTGGATGTTGGTTTCGTACTACAGGGCTGATCTAGTAAGAGTGGATGTTGGTTTCCTAATACAGGGCTGATCTAGTAAGAGTGGATGTTGGTTTCCTACTACAGGGCCGATCTAGTTAGAGTGGATGTTGGTTTCCTACTACAGGGCTGATCTAGTTAGAGTGGATGTTGGTTTCCTACTACAGGGCTGATCTAGTAAGAGTGGATGTTGGTTTCCTACTACAGGGCTGATCTAGTAATAGTGGATGTTGGTTTCCTACTACAGGGCTGATCTAGTAAGAGTGGATGTTGGTTTCCTACTACAGGGCTGATCTAGTAAGAGTGGATGTTGGTTTCCTACTACAGGGCTGATCTAGTTAGAGTGGGTGTTGGTTTCCTACTACAGGGCTGATCTAGTAATAGTGGATGTTGGTTTCCTAATACAGGGCTGATCTAGTAAGAGTGGATGTTGGTTTCCTACTACAGGGCTGATCTAGTAAGAGTGGATGTTGGTTTCCTACTACAGGGCTGATCTAGTAAGAGTGGATGTTGGTTTCCTACTACAGGGCTGATCTAGTTAGAGTGGATGTTGGTTTCCTACTACAGGGCTGATCTAGTTAGAGTGGATGTTGGTTTCCTACTACAGGGCTGATCTAGTAGGAATCTATAGCAGGAGGCCCCATTTCACTGTAAACAAGAATCTGTGCACAATTACTGACCTGGCCTAAAAGAGAAGACAGACGATTCAAACCCTTCTCAAAGCCTTTTGTCTTGTTCCTAACAGGAAGAACTACAGGATAACCATTGAGCGGCGCACGGCGAGGGAGGAATGTGACATTGGGAAGCATCGTCAGTTACGAGAGGATTCTATCAGATCTAACTTCTCGGCAGCGTAGAGCATCACCACGGTTACCATCCGTTGCCGCTGACGTTCCCGTTCCAGGGAAGCGGCGTAGCGCGGAAGGAAGCACCATGGGAATGTGACCAAAGACTCTACACACGCTACACGGCTGTCAGAGGAGTCATGCTATTTAAAGAAAGACATACTGTCATTTATATGTGTTTTTAAATTTTCTCTTTGAATTTTTTTTGACTTTCATAAACTCAGGAAAGTTCCAGTCACACAGCAGCACCACTTTCATCTCTGTATATATCTGTAGGTGTGTCTTCTCCCCGTAAGAGGGCCAGTACAGAAGACATTAATAGTATAATATTATGTTTTCACCTGTTTCATAACAAACAGTACAAGCAGTTTTGACCATGTAAAAAAAGCATTTGCACTCCATACAGGGTTACAGTAACACCAGAGATAACAGGGATCAATAAGCCTGTGAAACTTCATTGGTACATGTCAGATCAGAGATAACGTGTCAGATCAGAGATAACAGGTCAGATCAGAGATAACAGGTCAGATCAGAGATAACGTGTCAGATCAGAGATAACAGGTCAGATCAGAGATAACAGGTCAGATCAGAGATAATGTGTCAGATCAGAGATAACAGGTCAGATCAGAGATAACAGGTCAGATCAGAGATAACAGGTCAGATCAGAGACAACGTGTCAGATCAGAGATAACGTGTCAGATCAGAGATAACAGGTCAGATCAGAGATAACGTGTCAGATCAGAGATAACAGGTCAGATCAGAGATAACAGGTCAGATCAGAGATAACGTGTCAGATCAGAGATAACAGGTCAGATCAGAGATAACAGGTCAGATCAGAGATAACAGGTCAGATCAGAGATAACAGGTCAGATCAGAGATACCAGGTCAGATCAGAGATAACGTGTCAGATCAGAGATAACAGGTCAGATCAGAGATAACGGGTTGATAAACAGGTCAGATCAGAGATAACAGTCTTGTTTAGCAGTCTTACAGCTTGGGGGTAGAAGCTGTTCAGGATCCTGGTGGTTCCAGACTTGGTGTATCGGTACCACTTCCTGGAGAGCTACCATTTTCACTTCAATCCTAATCTAGCACACTTGATTGTAATTCAACTGGGGTTGGAGCAAAAACCTGGGGAAGGGAAAGCCCTGGTCTTTGGAATGGTCCACGCTAAAGGGACCAACCCAACGCTACTTCAGGAGATTTGAGTCTTTGAACTTCGGATTACACCATTTTGGTATCACTGCAGTGATTTGATTCTCAATCAACCAATCAAGTAAATTATAAAGTATTACATTTTGCAAAGTAAAATTCTCTGGTAAAAACCTTGTATCTACTTTGGCTTATTTTCTAAAGTAACCGTTTTCTAGAGATATTTTTTTTTTTAGATTAAATATGGTGTTTCTGTAATATGCCCTTCCCACAGTAGTATACTGTGATGATTCTGACACAACTACAAAAAACAGACTGGTTTCTTCTGAGATGAAAAGTAACATCTATTTCTTCTCTGCATCTCTGAGACCTGTTATTTCACTATATACTGTATATATACAGTTGATCTTGGAAGTTTACATACACCTTAGCCAAATACATTTAAACTCAGTTTTTCACAATTCCTAACATGTAATCCTAGTAAAAATTCCCTGTCTTAGGTCAGTTAGGATCACCACTTTATTTTAAGAATGTGAAATGTCAGAATAATTGTAGAGAGTATGATTTATTTCAGCTTTTATTTCTTTCATCACATTCCCAGTGGGTCAGAAGTTTACATACATTCAATTAGTATTTGGTAGCATTGCCTTTAAATTGTTTAACTTGGGTCAAATGTTTCGGGTAGCCTTCCACAAGCTTCCCACAATAAGTTGGGTGAATTTTGGCCCATTCCTCCTGACAGAGCTGGTGTAACTGAGTCAGGTTTGTAGGCCTCCTTGCTCGCACACGCTTTTTCAGTTCTACCCACAAATGTTTTATGGGATTGAGGTCAGGGCTTTGTGATGGCCTCTCCAATACCTTGACTTTGTTTTCCTTAAGCCATTTTGCCACAACTTTGGAAGTATGCTTGGGGTCATTGTCCATTTGGAAGACCCATTTGCGACCAAGCTTTAAATGTCGTAAGATGTTGCTTCAATATTTCCACATAATTTTCGTGCCTCATGATGCCATCTATTTTGTGAAGTGCACCAGTCCCTCCTGCAGCAAAGCACCCCCACAACATGATGCTGCCACCCCCGTGCTTCACAGTTGGGATGGTGTTCTTCGGCTTGCAAGCCTCCCCCTGTTTCCTCCAAACATAATGATGGTCATTATGGCCAAACAGTTCTATTTTTGTTTCATCAGACCAGAGGACATTTCTCCAAAAAGTACGATCTTTGTCCCCATGTGCAGTTGCAAACCATAGTCTGGCTTTTTTATGGTGGTTTGGAGCAGTGGCTTCTTCCTTGCTGAGCGGCCTTTCAGGTATTGTCGATATAGGACTCGTTTTACTGTGGATATAGATACTTTTGTACCTGTTTCCTCCAGCATCTTCACAAGGTCCTTTGCTGTTGTTCTGGGATTGGTTTGCACTTTTCGCACCAAAGTATGTTCATCTCTAGGAGATAGAACGCGTCTCCTTCCTGAGCGGTATGACGGCTGCGTGGTCCCATGGTGTTTATACTTGCGTACTATAGTTTGTACAGATGAACGTGGTACCTTTATGCGTTTGGAAATTGCTCCCAAGGATGAACCAGACTTGTGGAGGTCTACAATGTCTTGGCTGATTTCTTTTGATTTTCCCATGATGTCAAGCAAAGAGGCACTGAGTTTGAAGGTAGGCCTTGAAATACATCCACAGTTACACCTCCAATTGACTCAAATGATGTCAATTAGCCTATCAGAAGCTTCTAAAGCCATGACATCATTTTCTGGAATTTTCCAAGCTGTTTAAAGGCACAGTCAACTTAGTGTATGTAAACTTCTGACCCACTGGAATTGTGATACAGTGAATTATAAGTGAAATAATCTGTCTGTAAACAATTGTTGAAAAAATTACTTGTGTCATGCACAAAGTAGATGTCCTAACCGACTTGCCAAAACTATAGTTTGTTAACAAGAAATTTGTGGAGTGGTTGAAAAACGAGTTTAAATGACTTCAACCTAAGTCTATGTAAACTTCCGACTTCAACTGTATATTTTGGGAAACTATAGAATCATCGAAGTGATATGTGTAAATTAGTTATATTTATGTATTTTTAGTATAATAATAGAAATCTGAGATCAAATATACAGACTCACGTATTTAGTACATAGTTTAGAAAACGTCTGATATTAATGCATTATGAATGATGATATCAGATGCATTATTAGGGTTAGATGGCATTAATCTGTCATTATTACTCCTGGTTTCATTGACCCTTATGTTCTCATCTTCCTGGGCAGTAGGACCATCTCATTGGCAATATAGATATATTTTATTTGTTTTATTTCATTTTTATTTGGGGGGCGGGGTCTGCTCTAAAGTAAATCATGTCCTCAATGAATAACACTTGTTTCTAAGCGACAGTTTGGTGAAAATGAAAAGCGTGGAAAACTATTTCAGAATACCTCCACTTGACTCTTTTCAATTATCAGCCGTAAATGAAATCAATTATAAAATCCATGCCTTTGTTAACACAAAAATAAAGGGCATTTAAATAGAGCGTCATGTGATACTATAATAACTGCGGCATGTCAGCTAGGTGTTGGCGCGTCATGTGATTCTATAATAACTACGACATGTCAGCTAGGTGTTGGAGCGTCATGTGATTCTATAATAACTACGGCATGTCAGCTAGGTGTTGGAGCGTCATGTGATTCTATAATAACTACGGCATGTCAGCTAGGTGTATGGAAATGTTCATTTGAATTATTTAATTTGAATCTCAGTCTTAATTCCTCTTCCTCCTTTGGAATGATCTAAAAGGTTTTGTTTTTCAAAGCTTGTTTCAGACATTGAAAATCATCCTCATTCCCTCTAAACATGTCATTTCGGCGGCCGTGTTGGGAGTTAAATGTTCTAGGGACATGTTAATGACACGGTATATGGCATCAGTTGGAAAACTCATAATTTGGAAAAATGAGTCTGGCAACGATTGCCAATCAGTGGCCAGAGAACACAGAGGCCAGTCACTGCAGGCCTTGCAGAAGGTAAATACATCCACCCAGCTTATTGGCAGCCTGCGGTTAAACCAGGGCCAATACTGGGTGATTCAAATGACATGATACTGATTGGAACATTTTAAACTGCCGTAGTGAGACGCAACCCAATCCAATGCAATTCCACTCATATTAACCGCATCACATACAGGCGCTTTCGAGGTTTTCCTCCCAACTCTAAACTTTTTCTTGTTATACACCAACGCTAAGCTCCATGCGTAGTGCGTAGTGTGTATTACGTAGTATAATAAATACAACCACTCAGTCCCAAAGTGTTCCCTTCTGAACATTTATTGGCCTATTTCAAAACTCTATTGTAAAATATACTTGATAATCAATCAGTACATTTCGACACCATTTTTTTCACTGCGATGACGAGCCGTTACAGCACATCCGTCGGGAAATGATCAAACGTCAACTCCGTGTTTAGGGAGTCGTTGAGGTGCGTACTGACTTCCCTGAACACCCAGTAGGTGTGTTCACAAAACATCTCAAGAGTTGAGGTGCTGATCTAGGATCAGGCCCTCCCTCTTGTTCATTATGATGTTAGAACTGATGTGGTCTCTCTTTCTGAATACTGGCCCAGTAGCAGTGTCAGGAAACTCCTGTCTGTTATTGGTTACCCACCAGGATACAGGCCAACATATCTGACCCTAACCCTAACCCACCAGGATACAGGCCAACATATCTGACCCTAACCCACCAGGATACAGGTCAACATATCTGACCCTAACCCTAATGCACCAGGATACAGGCCAACATATCTGACCCTAATGCTCCAGGATACAGGTCAACATATCTGACCCTAACCCTAACCCACCAGGATACAGGCCAACATATCTGACCCTAACCCTAATGCACCAGGATACAGGCCAACATATCTGACCCTAACCCACCAGGATACAGGCCAACATATCTGACCCTAACCCACCAGGATACAGGCCAACATATCTGACCCTAACCCTAATGCACCAGGATACAGGTCAACATATCTGACCCTAATGCTCCAGGATACAGGTCAACATATCTGACCCTAACCCTAACCCACCAGGATACAGGCCAACATATCTGACCCTAACCCTAATGCACCAGGATACAGGTCAACATATCTGACCCTAACCCTAATGCACCAGGATACAGGCCAACATATCTGACCCCAACCCTAACCCACCAGGATACAGGCCAACATATCTGACCCTAATGCTCCAGGATACAGGTCAACATATCTGACCCTAACCCACCAGGATACAGGCCAACATATCTGACCCTAACCCTAATGCACCAGGATACAGGTCAACATATCTGACCCTAATGCTCCAGGATACAGGTCAACATATCTGACCCCAACCCTAACCCACCAGGATACAGGCCAACATATCTGACCCTAATGCTCCAGGATACAGGTCAACATATCTGACCCTAACCCTAATGCTCCAGGATACAGGCCAACATATCTGACCCTAACCCTAATGCTCCAGGATACAGGCCAACATATCTGACCCTAATGCTCCAGGATACAGGTCAACATATCTGACCCTAACCCTAATGCTCCAGGATACAGGTCAACATATCTGACCCTAATGCTCCAGGATACAGGTCAACATATCTGACCCTAATGCTCCAGGATACAGGTCAACATATCTGACCCCAACCCTAACCCGTTTCCAGGATACAGGCCAACATATCTGACCCTAATGCTCCAGGATACAGGTCAACATATCTGACCCCAACCCTAACCCACCAGGATACAGGCCAACATATCTGACCCTAATGCTCCAGGATACAGGTCAACATATCTGACCCTAATGCTCCAGGATACAGGTCAACATATCTGACCCCAACCCTAACCCACCAGGATACAGGCCAACATATCTGACCCTAATGCTCCAGGATACAGGTCAACATATCTGACCCTAATGCTCCAGGATACAGGTCAACATATCTGACCCTAACCCTAATGCTCCAGGATACAGGTCAACATATCTGACCCTAATGCTCCAGGATACAGGTCAACATATCTGACCCCAACCCTAACCCACCAGGATACAGGTCAACATATCTGACCCCAACCCTAACCCACCAGGATACAGGTCAACATATCTGACCCCAACCCTAATGCTCCAGGATACAGGTCAACATATCTGACCCTAACCCTAATGCTCCAGGATACAGGTCAACATATCTGACCCTAACCCTAATGCTCCAGGATACAGGCCAACATATCTGACCCTAACCCTAATGCTCCAGGATACAGGTCAACATATCTGACCCTAATGCTCCAGGATACAGGTCAACATATCTGACTCTAACCCTAATGCTCCAGGATACAGGTCAACATATCTGACCCTAACCCTAATGCTCCAGGATACAGGTCAACATATCTGACATTATCAAAGTGTTCCAGAGGAAACGTTTCCATTTCCCTTTGTCACTTGTTACAAACCATACTAGTCCTCCCACAGAGACAGACAAAAACAGACACACAGACGTACAGTCAGACAGACAAAACTGTGATCTAAGCGTTTCCATCTTGGAAAACAGCAAATAGCTTTCAATTGTAATATGTCATCGGGAGACAATCGTTAGAAGGACTTCCAGAAACGGTGCCGGTACACTTTAGTTGAGTCTCGTCTTCTCACGGGCCCCGTGAAACGGAAATGGGATTACATTTTCTTAAGGAACCCAGTTGTGTAAGCATCCACTACCCTACACCAAATACATATACAAGCTTCGGCAGGAGTCTTTGGGTTAACTTCCGAAAAAAAATTGTCCCGTTACATATAAGATACCTGTCTAATACGCCTCTCAAAGTGGACATTTCACAGTGAATTAAAATCAGTTTGTATCATAATGAATTATATATAAAAGCTACATGAAGCTAGTGATGAGGACATGTAGTGATGTAAGTAAAGTTTTCTGCATATAATGTGTTAGTGTTATTTATGATTTTACCTTTTTTTTTTGTAGAAATGTAATATTTCAGTGTTTTATTTAACCCCCTGTTTTGTGTAATATACTGTATTATTTTTGAGATGACACATTATTAAGAAATATCTGCCTTTTACAGACTATACATGGCTTTTTAAGACATATATGTCAGAAATGTAACTTATTTACATTATCAACATACAGTGTATATAAATATATATATATATATTTATATATATTGACAAATAAAATGTAAAAACTAGCTTGTCCTGTAGTTCCTTATTGTAATAGATTTCCTTGGTGCCACTATAGATTCTCTCCATAAAGGACTCTACAACTTGGAAAGAATGCTATTTGGCTTGTCAAATGCCCCCTTCTCCTCTTACCTTCTATAGCACAGCTCGATAACCTTCGGGACCTTTAGACTGCACTGCAAGGGGACTAGACTGCAAGGGGACTGTACTGCAAGGGGACTGTACTGCAAGGGGACTAGACTGTACTGCAAGGGGACTGTACTGCAAGGGGACTAGACTGTACTGCAAGGGGACTAGACTGTACTGCAAGGGGACTAGACTGTACTGCAAGGGGACTGTACTGCAAGGGAACTAGACTGTACTGCAAGGGGACTGTACTGCAAGGGGACTAGACTGTACTGCAAGGAGACTGTACTGCAAGGGGACTAGACTGTACTGCAAGGGGACTAGACTGTACTGCAAGGGGACTGTACTGCAAGGGAACTAGACTGTACTGCAAGGGGACTGTACTGCAAGGGGACTAGACTACTGAAAGAAGACTGTACTGCAAGGGGACTAGACTGTACTGCAAGTGGACTAGACTGTACTGCAAGGAGACTGTACTGCAAGGGGACTAGACTGTACTGCAAGGGGACTAGACTGTACTGCAAGGGGACTAGACTGTACTGCAAGGGGACTAGACTGTACTGCAAGGGGACTAGACTGTACTGCAAGGGGACTAGACTGTACTGCAAGGGGACTAGACTGTACTGCAAGGGGACTAGACTGTACTGCAAGGGGACTAGACTGTACTGCAAGGGGACTAGACTGCACTGCAAGGGGACTAGACTGTACTGCAAGGGGACTAGACTGTACTGCAAGGGGACTAGACTGTACTGCAAGGGGACTAGACTGTACTGCAAGTGGACTGTACTGCAAGGAGACTGTACTGCAAGGGGACTAGACTGTACTGCAAGGGGACTGTACTGCAAGGAGACTGTACTGCAAGGAGACTGTACTGCAAGGGGACTAGACTGTACTGCAAGGGAACTAGACTGTACTGCAAGGGGACTAGACTGTACTGCAAGGGGACTAGACTGTACTGCAAGGGGACTGTACTGCAAGGAGACTGTACTGCAAGGAGACTGTACTGCAAGGGGACTAGACTGTACTGCAAGGGAACTAGACTGTACTGCAAGGAGACTGTACTGCAAGGGGACTAGACTGTACTGCAAGGGGACTAGACTGTACTGCAAGGAGACTGTACTGCAAGGGGACTAGACTGTACTGCAAGGGAACTAGACTGTACTGCAAGGGGACTAGACTGTACTGCAAGGAGACTGTACTGCAAGGGGACTAGACTGTACTGCAAGGGGACTAGACTGTACTGCAAGGGGACTAGACTGTACTGCAAGGGGACTAGACTGTACTGCAAGGGGACTAGACTGTACTGCAAGGGGACTAGACTGTACTGCAAGGGGACTGTACTGCAAGGGGACTAGACTGTACTGCAAGGGGACTAGACTGTACTGCAAGGGGACTGTACTGCAAGTGGACTAGACTGTACTGCAAGGGGACTGTACTGCAAGGAGACTGTACTGCAAGGAGACTGTACTGCAAGGGGACTAGACTGTACTGCAAGGAGACTGTACTGCAAGGAGACTAGACTGTACTGCAAGGGGACTAGACTGTACTGCAAGGGAACTAGACTGTACTGCAAGGGGACTAGACTGTACTGCAAGGGGACTAGACTGTACTGCAAGGGGACTGTACTGCAAGGGAACTAGACTGTACTGCAAGGGGACTGTACTGCAAGGAGACTGTACTGCAAGGAGACTGTACTGCAAGGGGACTAGACTGTACTGCAAGGAGACTGTACTGCAAGGGGACTAGACTGTACTGCAAGGGAACTAGACTGTACTGCAAGGGGACTAGACTGTACTGCAAGGAGACTGTACTGCAAGGGGACTAGACTGTACTGCAAGGGGACTAGACTGTACTGCAAGGGGACTAGACTGTACTGCAAGGGGACTAGACTGTACTGCAAGGGGACTAGACTGTACTGCAAGGGGACTAGACTGTACTGCAAGGGGACTGTACTGCAAGGGGACTAGACTGTACTGCAAGGGGACTAGACTGTACTGCAAGGGGACTAGACTGTACTGCAAGGGGACTGTACTGCAAGGGAACTAGACTGTACTGCAAGGGGACTGTACTGCAAGGGAACTAGACTGTACTGCAAGGGGACTGTACTGCAAGTGGACTAGACTGTACTGCAAGGAGACTGTACTGCAAGGGGACTAGACTGTACTGCAAGGGGACTAGACTGTACTGCAAGGGGACTAGACTGTACTGCAAGGGGACTGTACTGCAAGGGAACTAGACTGTACTGCAAGGGGACTGTACTGCAAGGGGACTAGACTGTACTGCAAGTGGACTAGACTGTACTGCAAGGAGACTGTACTGCAAGGGGACTAGACTGTACTGCAAGGGGACTAGACTGTACTGCAAGGGGACTAGACTGTACTGCAAGGGGACTGTACTGCAAGGGAACTAGACTGTACTGCAAGGAGACTGTACTGCAAGGGGACTGTACTGCAAGGGGACTAGACTGTACTGCAAGGAGACTGTACTGCAAGGGGACTAGACTGTACTGCAAGGGAACTAGACTGTACTGCAAGGGGACTGTACTGCAAGGGGACTAGACTGTACTGCAAGGAGACTGTACTGCAAGGGGACTAGACTGTACTGCAAGGGGACTAGACTGTACTGCAAGGGGACTAGACTGTACTGCAAGGGGACTGTACTGCAAGGGAACTAGACTGTACTGCAAGGGGACTGTACTGCAAGGGAACTAGACTGTACTGCAAGGGGACTGTACTGCAAGGGGACTAGACTACTGAAAGAAGACTGTACTGCAAGGGGACTAGACTGTACTGCAAGTGGACTAGACTGTACTGCAAGGAGACTGTACTGCAAGGGGACTAGACTGTACTGCAAGGGGACTGCACTGCAAGGGGACTAGACTGTACTGCAAGGAGGATGTACTGCAAGGGGACTAGACTACTGAAAGGAGACTGTACTGCAAGGGGACTAGACTGTACTGCAAGGAGACTGCACTGCAAGGGGACTAGACTGTACTGCAAGGAGGATGTACTGCAAGGGGACTAGACTACTGAAAGGAGACTGTACTGCAAGGGGACTAGACTGTACTGCAAGGGGGCTAGACTGTACTGCAAGTGGACTAGACTGTACTGCAAGTGGACTAGACTGTACTGCATGAGGACTAGACTGTACTGCAAGGAGACTAGACTGTACTGTAAGGAGACTAGACTGTGTTGAAAGGAGACTGTACTGCAAGGGGACCAGACTGTACTGCAAGGGGACTAGACTGTCAAGCTCCTTAACATTAAATTGTTGCGCCATTCAAACAAGCAAGCAGAAAATATGCTCAGCAGCAAGTACCGTACTTTATCCTTAACATGACAGAAGCATAAACAAATGTAACCTGTCAGGATAGATGTACAACAGAGGGAATGCTTGAGTCCTTTCTTAGTGATGCAGCACTAGGGGTATAGGGTTCAGGAGTACATTCCTCATGGACTCCAGATGGCAGTGTGAACACTGTGGGTAAACAAGCCGGGACGGAGAGGTGAACACAGGTCAATCCTGCCAAGACAAACTAACGCTGACACACCTTACCTGAGCTGAGCTGTATTCTACACTAAACAGAGTGGTCAACAACTTCCTACTGTCCACTACACTAAACAGAGTGGTCAACAACTTCCTACTGTATTCTACACTAAACAGAGTGGTCAACAACTTCCTACTGTATTCTACACTAAACAGAGTGGTCAACAACTTCCTACTGTATTCTACACTAAACAGAGTGGTCAACAACTTCCTACTGTATTCTACACTAAACAGAGTGGTCAACAACTTCCTACTGTCCACTACACTAAACAGAGTGGTCAACAACTTCCTACTGTATTCTACACTAAACAGAGTGGTCAACAACTTCCTACTGTATTCTACACTAAACAGAGTGATCAACAACTTCCTACTGTATTCTACACTAAACAGAGTGGTCAACAACTTCCTACTGTATTCTACACTAAACAGAGTGGTCAACAACTTCCTACTGTATTCTACACTAAACAGAGTGGTCAACAACTTCCTACTGTCCACTACACTAAACAGAGTGGTCAACAACTTCCTACTGTATTCTACACTAAACAGAGTGGTCAACAACTTCCTACTGTATTCTACACTAAACAGAGTGGTCAACAACTTCCTACTGTATTCTACACTAAACAGAGTGGTCAACAACTTCCTACTGTATTCTACACTAAACAGAGTGGTCAACAACTTCCTACTGTATTCTACACTAAACAGAGTGGTCAACAACTTCCTACTGTATTCTACACTAAACAGAGTGGTCAACAACTTCCTACTGTATTCTACACTAAACAGAGTGGTCAACAACTTCCTACTGTATTCTACACTAAACAGAGTGGTCAACAACTTCCTACTGTATTCTACACTAAACAGAGTGGTCAACAACTTCCTACTGTATTCTAACTAACAGAGTGGTCAACAACTTCCTACTGTATTCTACACTAAACAGAGTGGTCAACAACTTCCTACTGTATTCTACACTAAACAGAGTGGTCAACAACTTCCTACTGTATTCTACACTAAACAGAGTGGTCAACAACTTCCTACTGTATTCTACACTAAACAGAGTGGTCAACAACTTCCTACTGTATCTAACACTAAACAGAGTGGTCAACAACTTCCTACTGTATTCTACACTAAACAGGTGGCAACACTTCCTACTGTATTCTACACTAAACAGAGTTGTCAACAACTTCCTACTGTATTCTACACTAAACAGAGTGGTCAACTACTTCCTACTGTATTCTACACTAAACAGAGTGGTCAACAACTTCCTACTGTATTCTACACTAAACAGAGTGGTCAACAACTTCCTACTGTATTCTACACTAAACAGAGTAGTCAACAACTTCCTACTGTATTCTACACTAAACAGAGTGGTCAACAACTTCCTACTGTTTCTACACTAACAGAGTGGTCAACAACTTCCTACTGTATTCTACACTAAACAGAGTGGTCAACAACTTCTACTGTATTCTACACTAAACAGAGTGGTCAACAACTTCCTACTGTATTCTACACTAAACAGAGTGGTCAACAACTTCCTACTGTATTCTACACTAAACAGAGTGGTCAGCAGAATTCTTCCTACAGGAGTGAGTTTCTTTGTTTGATCGTCCTGGCATCAGCAGACATTGACTGATTGTTCCTTTTAAATCAGCAGTGAAAAGAAATGCAGGTTTAAAAAAAAATAAAAAAATCCAAACATCATCATGATATTAGGTATGCTACTTAATGTAAAGTAATGCACTCATCATGAACAATAACACTTATGTTGTACATATTGTACATCAGTACTCTTTATACAAGGGCCAGAGAACATTCAATCTAATTTTAACACCTATTGGAATGTCCACGTTGTCATGGCAATGCTTCTAGGGGTGCCCTCATATGCAGTGTAATATGAACCTTGAACAGGACTTGGGGGCTCAATTGCAAAGTAGGAAAATAAGCAGAAAATGAACTATGCTTTCTCTGTACATACAGCCCACTGAGCCTTGTTTTCAATCACAACAATTTGGAAAATTCTTATCCTTTTTTTCCAAATACCCCCCTTTGGTATTACACGTCGATATGAGTATTAAATATTTCACTGCAGGTGAAAGTGGACATTCTTTTATCCCTTTGAGTCACTGCATGGAAGAGTGATAAGTACACACATATACGCTCACGCGCTCACGCGCACACACACACACACACACACACACACACACACACACACACACACACACACACACACACACACACACACACACACACAATGCAAAGAATTCCCATTGAAATCCCACAGTAGCGTCTAAAGCTAACTGAGGATAGTAGTGCTTTATGTTGCTGCAAAAAAAGTATACTGTAAGTGTAGGTTCTGTAAGATAGTATACTGTATGTGTAGGTTCTGTAAGATAGTATACTGTAAGTTTAGGTTCTGTAAGATAATATACTGTAAGTTTAGGTTCTGTAAGATAATATACTGTAAGTGTATGTTCTGTAAGATAGTATACTGTAAGTTTAGGTTCTGTAAGATAGTATACTGTAAGTGTAGGTTCTGTAAGATAGTATACTGTAAGTTTAGGTTCTGTAAGATAGTATACTGTAAGTGTAGGTTCTGTCAGATAATATACTGTAAGTTTAGGTTCTGTAAGATAATATACTGTAAGTGTAGGTTCTGTAAGATAGAATACTGTATGTGTAGGTTCTGTAAGATAGTATACTGTAAGTGTAGGTTCTGTAAGATAGAATACTGTAAGTGTAGGTTCTGTAAGATAGTATACTGTGAGTGTAGGTTCTGTAAGATAATATACTGTAAGTGTATGTTCTGTAAGATAGTATACTGTAAGTGTAGGTTCTGTCAGATAGTATACTGTAAGTGTAGGTTCTGCAAGATAGAATACTGTAAGTGTAGGTTCTGTAAGATAATATACTGTAAGTGTAGGTTCTGTAAGATAGTATATTGTAAGTGTAGGTTCTGTAAGATAGTATACTGTAAGTGTAGGTTCTGCAAGATAGTATACTGTAAGTGTAGGTTCTGTAAGATAGAATACTGTAAGTGTAGGTTCTGTAAGATAGAATACTGTAAGTCTAGGTTCTGTAAGATAGAAAGCTGTAATGTGAGGTTCTGTAAGATAATATACTGTAAGTGTAGGTTCTGTAAGATAATATACTAAGTGTAGTTCTGTAGATGAATACTGTAAGTGTAGGTTCTGTAAGATAATATACTGTAAGTGTAGGTTCTGTAAGATAGAATACTGTAAGTCTAGGTTCTGTAAGATAGAATGCTGTAAGTGTAGGTTCTGTAAGATAATATACTGTAAGTGTAGGTTCTGTAAGATAGTATACTGTATCTGTAGGTTCTGTAAGATAGTATACTGTAAGTGTAGGTTCTGTCAGATGTATACTGTAAGTGTAGGTTCTGTAGATAGTATACTGTAAGTGTAGGTCTGTCAGATAGTATACTGTAAGTGTAGGTTCTGTCAGATAATATACTGTAAGTGTAGGTTCTGTAAGATAGTTTACTGTAAGTGTAGGTTCTGTAAGATAGTATATTGTAAGTGTAGGTTCTGTAAGATAGTATACTGTAAGTGTAGGTTCTGTAAGATAGAATACTGTAAGTGTAGGTTCTGCAAGATAGAATACTGTAAGTGTAGGTTCTGTCAGATAGTATACTGTAAGTGTAGGTTCTGTAAGATAGTATACTGTAAGTGTAGGTTCTGTAAGATAATATAATGTAAGTGTATGTTCTGTAAGATAGTATACTGTAAGTGTAGGTTCTGTAAGATAGAATACTGTAAGTGTAGGTTCTGCAAGATAGTATACTTTATGTGTAGGTTCTGTAAGATAATATACTGTAAGTGTAGGTTCTGTAAGATAGTACACTGTAAGTGTAGGTTCTGTAAGATAGTATATTGTAAGTGTAGGTTCTGTAAGATAGTATACTGTAAGTGTAGGTTCTGTAAGATAGTATATTGTAAGTGTAGGTTCTGTAAGATAGAATACTGTAAGTGTAGGTTCTGTAAGATAGTATACTGTAAGTGTAGGTTCTGTAAGATAGTATACTGTAAGTGTAGGTTCTGTAAGATAATATACTGTAAGTGTAGGTTCTGTAAGATAGTATACTGTAAGTGTAGGTTCTGTAAGATAGAATACTGTAAGTGTAGGTTCTGTAAGATAGTATACTGTGAGTGTAGGTTCTGTAAGATAATATACTGTAAGTGTATGTTCTGTAAGATAGTATACTGTAAGTGTAGGTTCTGTAAGATAGAATACTGTAAGTGTAGGTTCTGCAAGATAGTATACTTTATGTGTAGGTTCTGTAAGATAATATACTGTAAGTGTAGGTTCTGTTAGATAGTATACTGTATGTGTAGGTTCTGTAAGATAGAATACTGTAAGTGTAGGTTCTGTAAGATAGTATACTGTAAGTGTAGGTTCTGTAAGATAATATACTGTAAGTGTAGGTTCTGTAAGATAGTATACTGTAAGTGTAGGTTCTGTAAGATAGTATACTGTAAGTGTAGGTTCTGTAAGATAGAATACTGTAAGTCTAGGTTCTGTAAGATAGAATGCTGTAAGTGTAGGTTCTGTAAGATAATATACTGTAAGTGTAGGTTCTGTAAGATAGTATACTGTATCTGTAGGTTCTGTAAGATAGTATACTGTAAGTGTAGGTTCTGTCAGATAGTATACTGTAAGTGTAGGTTCTGTAAGATAGTATACTGTAAGTGTAGGTTCTGTCAGATAGTATACTGTAAGTGTAGGTTCTGTCAGATAATATACTGTAAGTGTAGGTTCTGTAAGATAGTTTACTGTAAGTGTAGGTTCTGTCAGATAGTATACTGTAAGTGTAGGTTCTGTCAGATAATATACTGTAAGTGTAGGTTCTGTCAGATAATATACTGTAAGTGTAGGTTCTGTCAGATAGTATACTGTAAGTGTAGGTTCTGTAAGGTAGTATACTGTAAGTGTAGGTTCTGTCAGATAGTATACTGTAAGTGTAGGTTCTGTCAGATAATATACTGTAAGTGTAGGTTCTGTAAGATAGTATACTGTATGTGTAGGTTCTGTCAGATAGTATACTGTAAGTGTAGGTTCTGTAAGATAGAATACTGTAAGTGTAGGTTCTGTCAGATAATATACTGTAAGTGTAGGTTCTGTAAGATATTATACTGTAAGTGTAGGTTCTGTAAGATAGTATACTGTAAGTGTAGGGTCTGTAAGATAGTATATTGTAAGTGTAGGTTCTGTCAGATAATATACTGTAAGTGTAGGTTCTGTAAGATATTATACTGTAAGTGTAGGTTCTGTAAGATAGTATACTGTAAGTGTAGGTTCTGTAAGATAGTATATTGTAAGTGTAGGTTCTGTAAGATAGAATACTGTAAGTGTAGGTTCTGTAAGATAATATACTGTAAGTGTAGGTTCTGTAAGATAGTATACTGTAAGTGTAGGTTCTGTAAGATAGTATACTGTAAGTGTAGGTTCTGTAAGATAGTATACTGTAAGTGTAGGTTCTGTAAGATATATTGTACAGTGCAGTCAGAAAGTGTTCAGACCTCTTGACTTTTTCCAAACTTTGTTAAGTTACAGGCTTTCCCCCCGACCATCCACTCAATAGAAAAATCGGCCTTTGGCTGAATCTAGTTGATGATCCTAGAGCTGGCCGCCCAGCCAATCTGAGCAATCGGGAGACAATGGCCTTGGTCAGGGAGGTGACCAAGAACCCAATGCTCACTCTGATCAGAGCTCGAGAGTGTCGTGGGGAGATGGGAGAACCTTCCAGAAGGACAACCATCTCTGCAGCACTCCACCAATCAGGCATTTATGGTAGTGTGGCCAGACGGAAGCCACTCCTCAGTAAAAGGCACCTGACAGCCCTCTTGGAGTGTGCCAAAAGGCACCTATAGGAATCTCAGACCATGAGATACAAGATTCTCTGGTCTGATGAAACCAAGATTCAACTCTTTGGCCTGAATGCCAAGCGTCACATCTGGAGGAAACCTGGCACCATCCCTACGGTGAAGCATGGGGTTATGTTGTGTGGATGTTTTTCAGCTTCAGGGACTGGGAGACTTGTCAGGATCGAGGAAAAAATGAATGGAGCAAAGTACATAGATCCTTGATGAAAACCTCAGATTGGGGCAAAGGTTCACCTTACAACAGAACAACGACCCTAAGCACATAGCCAAGACAACGCAGGAGTGGCTTCGGGACAAGTCTCTGAATGTTCTTGAGTGGCCCCCTATGCAAATAGTCCAATTAGCTGTTTTGGAGTCTTATGGCTTGGGGGTACAAGCCTTTTGGACCTAGACTTGGCGCTCCGGTACCGCTTGCCATGTGGTAGCAGATATAACAGTCTATGACTAGGGTGGCTGGAGTCATTTTGAAATGTTTTGGGCCTTCCTCTGACACCAACTGGTATAGAGGTCCTGGATGGCAGGAAGCTTGGCCCCAGTTATGTACTTGGTCGTACCCACTACCCTCTGTAGTGCAATGTGGTCTGAGGCCGAGCAGTAGCCATACCAGTCAGTGATGCAACCGGTCAGGATCCTCTCGATGGCATCGGAAGAATCCCAGGACCCATACAAAATCTTTTCAATCTCCTAAAGGGGAATAGGTTTTGTTGTGCCCTCTTCACGACTGTCTTGGTGTGTTTGGAGCGTAATAGTTTTCTATTGTGGAACTTGAAGATCTCAACCTGCCCCACTACAGCCCTGTCGATGAGAGTGGTGGCGTGCTCGGTCCTCCTTGTCCTGTAGTCCACAATCATCTCCTTTGTCTTGCTGACATTGAGGGAGAGGTTGTTATCCTGGCACCACACTGCCAGGTCTCTGACCTCCTCCCTATAGGGTGTCTCATCATTGTCGGCTGTCTCGCACAGTTGTCCGGAACAGCTGATGCTCTCATGCATGCTCCAGTGTTGCTTGCCTCGAAGCGAGCATAGAAGTTGTTTAGCTCGTCTGGTAGGCTCGTGTCACTGGGCAGCTCGCGGCTGTGCTTCCCTTTGTAGTCTGTAATAGTTTATAAGTCCTGCCACATACGCCGAGCGTCGGAGCCCATGTAGTATGATTCAATCTTAGTCCTGAATTGATGCGTTGGCTGTTTGATGGTTTGTCGGAGGGCATAGCGGGATTTCTTATAAGCGTCCGAGTAAGAGTCTTGCTCCTTGAAAGCGGCAGCTCTACCCTTTAGCTCAATGAGGATGTTGCCTGTAATCCATGGCTTCTGGTTGGGGTATGTACGTACGGTCACACAACAATTGCAGTTTTACTATACATGTATAAGAGCAACTTAATGTAAATTATTGGCGTAATTTCATTGGACCATTTACATCGGCCATGCATGTTGTTAATTACCGTTAAAAAAACAACATTTAGTTACTATTGTTTAACCCAAAATGTTTTCATTAAATCATACCTAGGCCGGAAGAAGATCCAACGGGATGCCGGCAATTTAGTGTGTTTTCTCGCTTGTAATTACAGATGTTGTTATTATGCTGCAGTTTACAGAGGTCATCTGTGGAGGAGTTATTATACTGTAGTTTACAGGAGGCATCTGAGGAGGAGATATTATACTGTAGTTTACAGGAGGCATCTGAGGAGGAGATATTATACTGTAGTTTACAGGAGGCATCTGTGGAGGAGTTATTATACTGTAGTTTACAGGAGGCATCTGAGGAGGAGATATTATACTGTAGTTTACAGGAGGCATCTGCGGAGGAGATATTATACTGTAGTTTACAGGAGGCATCTGAGGAGGAAATATTATACTGTAGTTTACAGGAGGCATCTGTGGAGGAGTTATTATACTGTAGTTTACTGGAGGCATCTGAGGAGGAGTTATTATACTGTAGTCAGGGGGCATCTGAGGAGGAGATATTATACTGTAGTTTACAGGAGACATCTGAGGAGGAGTTATTACACTGTAGTTTACAGGAGGCATCTGAGGAGGAGTTATTATACTGTAGTCAGGGGGCATCGGAGGAGGAGATATTATACTGTAGTTTACAGGAGGCATCTGAGGAGGAGATATTATACTGTAGTTTACAGGAGGCATCTGTGGAGGAGTTATTATACTGTAGTTTACAGGAGGCATCTGAGGAGGAGTTATTATACTGTAGTCAGGGGGCATCGGAGGAGGAGATATTATACTGTAGTTTACAGGAGGCATCTGAGTAGGAGATATTATACTGTAGTTTACAGGAGGCATCTGAGGAGGAGTTATTATGCTGTAGTTTACAGGAGGCATCTGAGGAGGAGATATTATACTATAGTTTACAGGAGGCATCTGAGGAGGAGTTATTACACTGTAGTTTACAGGAGGCATCTGAGGAGGAGTTATTATGCTGTAGTTTACAGGAGGCATCTGAGGAGGAGTTATTATACTGTAGTTTACAGGAGGCATCTGAGGAGGAGTTATTATGCTGTAGTTTACAGGAGGCATCTGTGGAGGAGTTATTATACTGTAGTTTACAGGAGGCATCTGAGGAGGAGTTATTATACTGTAGTTTACAGGAGGCATCTGAGGAGGAGTTATTATGCTGTAGTTTACAGGAGGCATCTGAGGAGGAGTTATTATACTGTAGTTTACAGGAGGCATCTGAGGAGGAGTTATTATAATGTAATCAGGAGGCATCTGAGGAGGAGATATTATACTGTAGTTTACAGGAGGCATCTGTGGAGGAGTTATTATACTGTAGTTTACAGGAGGCATCTGAGGAGGAGTTATTATACTGTAGTCAGGGGGCATCGGAGGAGGAGATATTATACTGTAGTTTACAGGAGGCATCTGAGTAGGAGATATTATACTGTAGTTTACAGGAGGCATCTGAGGAGGAGTTATTATACTGTAGTTTACAGGAGGCATCTGAGGAGGAGATATTATACTATAGTTTACAGGAGGCATCTGAGGAGGAGTTATTACACTGTAGTTTACAGGAGGCATCTGAGGAGGAGTTATTATGCTGTAGTTTACAGGAGGCATCTGAGGAGGAGTTATTATACTGTAGTTTACAGGAGGCATCTGAGGAGGAGTTATTATGCTGTAGTTTACAGGAGGCATCTGTGGAGGAGTTATTATACTGTAGTTTACAGGAGGCATCTGAGGAGGAGTTATTATACTGTAGTTTACAGGAGACATCTGAGGAGGAGTTATTATGCTGTAGTTTACAGGAGGCATCTGAGGAGGAGTTATTATACTGTAGTTTACAGGAGGCATCTGAGGAGGAGTTATTATAATGTAATCAGGAGGCATCTGAGGAGGAGATATTATACTGTAGTTTACAGGAGGCATCTGTGGAGGAGTTATTATACTGTAGTTTACAGGAGGCATCTGAGGAGGAGTTATTATAATGTAATCAGGAGGCATCTGAGGAGGAGATATTATACTGTAGTTTACAGGAGGCATCTGAGGAGGGAGCCTTAAAATTCAAGTCCCCTGTTCTACAGCACTTCCCTTGTTCTAGAACCCTTTTTAGGTTAATGTATCCAATAAATGTTGCATTATGGGAAACATTGAAAATGACAGCTAAATTACAGAGCGGCTCTTTGAATAAATAAATGTCACTCGACAGGAGTTGTTAATTCTTCTTATTTTGGTGTATGTGGCTAAATCTTGTATATTTATTTAGAAGTCATGGTTACATCAATTCAGATAGTTTTGGTATTGGAAATCCATTTCTTTAGCTAAGGACTGGTTCACTGGAAAACTGTAATGCATTAAAACAGAGTTTCTACTCATCATGAGTGCACTTCTCAGGAGTCGACTGCACATTACACCGTCTGCTGGAAATGTTGGCTACATCTGGGCTGACAGGTTCCCAGTTGGCTCTAAAGCAGCATCTATGCATAGTTCTGCAAAACTGTGCAGTACATCTTGTCTCCAGAATCTACAGGAACATACCGTGTTTCTGCTGCCATTGGTCCAAAACCGACCTATTTTTTTCCATGGTCTTGAGTTTAGTATACGTAGCTTGGACTACACCGTCTACATTACCCTCTCTGCGCTGATTTCCTCTCTGCGCTGCGTCTTCCACATTAGACTATCATCAAAGCATATCAGTCAAAGTCATCTTCTGTTGATCTCTCTTATCTGAGGAGGAAACCTCCCCAGGCACTCGTTGGGGCCAGATCTTACCCCCCAAGAGCTCTCCTGATACCCTTTGGAAAATAAACGCAGGGCTGAAATTGCTGGGCAAGCAGGACGCATTAGTTAAACAAACAGGGGGCTTACGGAGGGCTAACTCTCACGATACTATCTGTCAGGATTCAAACCAGTCCATCAGTCAATCCACAATGAAGCACTGGGATCACTTTGGTGTTGCAGTGAAAGGAGACTGTACTTTATTCAATGTCAAATGGGCTCTTATGTCATTTTCAGTTGCTTAACTATTCAGTCGCTGATTATTTAGACTATTTAGTCAGCTGACTATTCAGTCACTGACTTTTGTTTTTACAATTTAGCCTGCTGACTATTCAATCTAACTATTTAGCCAGCTGACTATTCAATCTAACTATTTAGAATATTTATCCAGCTGACTATCCAGTCTGACTGTTGATACTACTTATCCAGCCGACTATCCAGTCTGACTGTTGATACTACTTATCCAGCTGACTATCCAGTCTGACTGTTGATATTACTTATCCAGCTGACTATCCAGTCTGACTGTCGATACTACTTATCCAGCTGACTATCCAGTCTGACTGTTGATACTACTTATCCAGCTGACTAGGATATTTAGGCAGGTGGCTATTCAGACTGACTGTTTAGGATATTTAGGCAGGTGGCTATTGCCACAGTCCTGTGCCAATGTACTGTACAGTAGCTATTGTCTTTTGAGTCTGATCATTGGAGATGGAGCATTTCTAGGACTGGAAGTACTGTATGTGCTGTACGGTAACTGCAGTATGTGCTACTTGTTGGACTGACTACATGTTGAGTGACCTTGGTCTTCTCCTGTAGGTCTTTCTATAGGGTACGACAACATGCTGTATATGATCAGACTATTAAACTGCAGGGTTCCACACTGATGGCTTTTCGTTTGTATTTTTTTTCTAATTCGTAGACATAAAAGCTTGTTAGAAATAAAACTGTAAATCAGCTCTAACTGATTCTAATTTCAAATCAGTTCCCAAGTATTCCCACGCATATTAGAGAGACACGTGATCGTATACAAATGTAAGCAAGGTTTGAAATTATTATGTTTTAGTCAAACATTATATATGTTTGTGTTTCTTGCGGTCAATTTGCAGTCTACAAATTATTTTGTAATTATGTATCCGGCCCCCCGACCATCCACTCTATAGAAAAATCGGCCTTTGGCTGAATCTAGTTGATGATCCCTGGTCTACAGGCATTGAGATCTGCTGTCCTCACAACAGCCTGTAGCTGAATCTAGTTGATGATCCCTGGTCTACAGGCATTGAGATCTGCTGTCCCCACAACAGCCTGTAGCTCCGTAGGCTTTCCTTCCAAGTCTTGTAAAAGCCCAGCCCATTGAAAGTCACCCGTTTCATTTCACATCTGGCAATGGTAACCAACCTCGGTGGAAAAATTCCTTGGGTTCTTTTTAATCAAAGGACTGCAAACTTGGAGGGTGAACCTGTTTGCTGTGTTCAGCCTCCAAGCAGCTACGCTTCAGGGGAAAGGGAGAGGAGCGCGCGGCTGGCCCTGGCCGAGTAGTGACCTGCGCTGTTAGACTTATTTGGCCCTAAACCGCAGAGTATGTCTTTAACACGGACATTCCTGTACCTTTATAGTAGACGTTTTACGACGTTGTATGACTCTGGCATTTATCTTTTAACACTTTTGTAATAGAAACTTAAGAATTCGAAAGGACATGATAATCGATTATCAATTTGGCCCTTGGTTGCAGCTGTCAAAGGGGTGGTTGAGTGTTTGTCATTGTTACATGTTTACATGTCAGATCAAATAAAGATATGTCTTACTGTCCCTAGTGTCTTAGGGTGCTATTTTAGGGCGCTTTTTCTCCGGCTGGTGTTAAGTCAGGGCAACTGTCAAACACATGCTCATTTGAAATTTCGACCTGTTAAAGCTGTCGCTCTTCTATTTTCAAACCCTATCTTCAGGTTTGGTAATTTACCAGTTGTATGTGAGCTTGCTTGCACTGTGAGATGGGAGAATTTGGAAATATCTGAAGTGTGTCCTTAAAAACTTGAGCCAACGTGCCAATTTCAGTATGAACTGCTGGGGATATTTTAGACCAATTGAAAACGGGTTTATCGGTAACACAGTTGAATACATTTTGACAACAGAAGCAATGGAACAAGAGAGATGTGCTTTTTGTGCCCGTAAACCTCATATTTTTCCCCCCGTTTCGTTTCATTTGATTAAAAGTTAAGCTTAGCCTTCCATCCTCTCAATGACGGATGTTTTTTTTCTCCTGTCCAAAGTATTCGCCAAGTAGTCAGACTATCTATAAAGAGTTTGACTCGTGAGACCGCTTAGAAATACATCTTTAAAAAGCCTTATTAAATGAACAAGTTTGGCAGCAGCAAAACAGTGAGCTGACATTCCTTTTTATCTAGTATGCTATTGTAAAAAAAACTAATAGCAGTACTACTTGTTTCTCAGAGTGTGAGGCAGATAAAGTGTTTTGCAAAAGAAAAACATGAATATTTGTCAGTTTGAAATGAAACTGACAAATGAAATGAGAATTTAAACAAATACATTTCTGTTATTGAACAACCCCATGTCATGATTAGATAGTGGAGAAGAAAAAAAATCTTTAAAAATGTCTTTAAACAATAAAAGCTAATTTATCAACATTTCTGAAAATGGATAAATAGCATTTTGGAAATAAACTTTCATGTGAAAAGCTCAATTGCAGATTCACATGTAAGAAAACTCCAACTGTGAAAAGCTCAATTGCAGATTCACACATGTGGTTTAAATAATGCTATCCTCCTCACATGTGGTTTAAATAATGCTATCCTCCTCACATGTGGTTTAAATAATGCTATCCTCACATGTGGTTTAAATAATGCTATCCTCACATGTGGTTTAAATAACGCTATCCTCCTCACATGTGGTTTAAATAATGCTATCCTCCTCACATGTGAAAAGATGGTGTCGAAGTAGCAATATTTCCACAAGTGGAATTTAGGTGACCACATCTAAAAATACCAAATTCGGGATTAGGGAAAAATTTTGCGGGACAGTGAACAGATATTTTTTTGGGGGGGCAGGTAAAAAATCTGGTGCTGTCAATCAATTAACATAATAAAACAATTCCCATCAAAATCCTTTGGTTTAAGATAGAGATATGGTTTTTGTTGCATGGGCTGCGTCTCAATCCACCACATCCGCTACTGAAAAACAAGGGAAAAACACTATAATATATCAAATCCAGACAGAAACTATAATTTTAGCACGATACCTAAATCATACATTCTATAACATTGACAGACGTAGCAATAAAAAAAAACATTTTCATATCTACAAATAACTGGCAGGACATCTGGAGATGATTATTTCACACTACAAAAGACTCCTCCTTTTTTTCTCATAGTAAGAAAAGCTATTCAAGAATTGACTACATTTTTATTTCCACAAAATAATTTACTGGATTAAAAAAAAAATCTTACATAGTGATATCAGATCATTCTCTCGTATCATGCTTAATTACACCAACAGGAAATATTGTACACTTATCGACAGAATACGGAGAATGTGTAACGATTCCCGTCCTCTTCGTCTGAGGTGTAGGAAGGATCGGACCAATATGCAGCGTGGTAAGTGTTCGTCATATTTTAATAATAAACCGAACACTACAAAATACAAATATAACAAAGTGAAATTAAAACGAAAAACCGAAACAGTCCTCAATGGTGACACAAACACAAACCCAGGAAACAACCACCCACAACCAAAATGGGGAAAACAGGCTACCTAAATATGATTCTCAATCAGAGACAACGATCGACAGCTGCCTCTGATTGAGAACCATATCAGGCCAGACATAGAAATACAACATAGAAAACAGAACATAGACTACCCACCCCAACTCACGCCCTGACCAACCTAACACAAAGACATAAAAAGAAACTAAGGTCAGAACGTGACAGAATGAAAAGAGGTAATATTTTAGACTCAGAATGTATTAAATACGTTAGTTTAAACTCAAATAAAGCATACTATTTAATGGCAAATAAACCTGGTAAAAAATCTCGCAGCCCACACCGAACGAATACACGTTTAACCAGTTATAATTTAAAAAGATAAAGATACAAATGTGTTAATAAGAAACAGCAACGTGATTAATGAAAATTTTAAAAGCTTCTATAAAGATCTATATAAATCAGAATTAAACAGGGATGGATCCTACAGCCTTCTTAGATTCAACAACTCAAGAAGCAATTAGAAATAAACACATAAAACAGAGATCACCCTAAGAAGAAATATTAAATACTATTAAAACATTTGCGTGGTGAAGAGCATCAGGAATGCACGGCTTTCCCAAAGTATTGATTTTGGACAAGTATTTACACAAATGAAAATGTGTACAAGTATCAGTCAAAAGTTTGTACACAACTACTCATTCAAGGGTTTCTCTTTATTTTTACTATTTTCTACATTGTAGAATAATAGTGAAGACATCAAAACTATGAAACAACACATATGGAATCATGTAGTAACCAAAAAAAGTGTAAAACAAATTAAAATACATTTTATATTTGAGATTCTTCAAAGTAGCCACGCTTTGCCTTGATGACAGCTTTGCACACTCTTGGCATTCTCTCAACCAAATTCATAAGGTAGTCACCTGGAATGCATTTCAATTAACACGTGTGCATACTTGATGATGCTTAATAAGACAAATAACAAATATAAAGAGAACTTTATCCCATTACTACATTAGTCAACAACATGAAAGCAGGTCTAATTAAATGGAAGAATCTTACATGAATCTTACAGGGAGAACAAACCTCTTCAGAATGTCATGGCTCCAAAGGGTTTTATGTTCTTGGTAATACCAATTCCACCAAAGACATTCTATTAAAACAGTATACTAAACAGACTTTATTTGGGCAAATAAAACTCATAGAATAAAAAGGAAATGTTTACATCTTCCTAAGTCAGAGTGTGGTTTTAACCTTCCTAAGTCAGAGTGTGGTTTTAACCTTCCTAAGTCAGAGTGTGGCTTTAACCTTCCTAAGTCAGAGTGTGGTTTTAACCTTCCAAAGTCAGAGTGTGGTTTTAACCTTGCTAAGTCAGAGTGTGGTTTTAACATTCCTAAGTCAGAGTGTGGTTTTAACCTTCATAAGTCAGAGTGTGGTTTTAACCTTCCTAAGTCAGAGTGTGGTTTTAACCTTCCTAAGTCAGAGTGTGGTTTTAACCTTCCTAAGTCAGAGTGTGGTTTTAACCTTCCTAAGTCAGAGTGTGGTTTTAACATTCCTAAGTCAGAGTGTGGTTTTAACCTTCCTAAGTCAGAGTGTGGTTTTAACCTTCCTAAGTCAGAGTGTGGTTTTAACCTTCCTAAGTCAGAGTGTGGTTTTAACCTTCCTAAGTCAGAGTGTGGTTTTAACCTTCCTAAGTCAGAGTGTGGCTTTAACCTTCCTGAGTCTCAGTGTGGCTTTAACCTTCCTAAGTCAGAGTGTGGTTTTAACCTTCCTAAGTCAGAGTGTGGTTTTAACCTTCCTAAGTCAGAGTGTGGTTTTAACCTTCCTAAGTCAGAGTGTGGTTTTAACCTTCCTAAGTCAGAGTGTGGTTTTAACCTTCCTAAGTCAGAGTGTGGCTTTAACCTTCCTAAGTCAGAGTGTGGTTTTAACCTTCCAAAGTCAGAGTGTGGTTTTAACCTTCCTAAGTCAGAGTGTGGTTTTAACATTCCTAAGTCAGAGTGTGGTTTTAACCTTCATAAGTCAGAGTGTGGTTTTAACCTTCCTAAGTCAGAGTGTGGTTTTAACCTTCCTAAGTCAGAGTGTGGTTTTAACCTTCCTAAGTCAGAGTGTGGTTTTAACCTTCCTAAGTCAGAGTGTGGTTTTAACCTTCCTAAGTCAGAGTGTGGTTTTAACCTTCCTAAGTCAGAGTGTGGTTTTAACCTTCCTAAGTCAGAGTGTGGTTTTAACCTTCCTGAGTCTCAGTGTGGCTTTAACCTTCCTAAGTCAGAGTGTGGTTTTAACCTTCCTAAGTCAGAGTGTGGTTTTAACCTTCCTAAGTCAGAGTGTGGTTTTAACCTTCCTAAGTCAGAGTGTGGTTTTAACCTTCCTAAGTCAGAGTGTGGTTTTAACCTTCCTAAGTCAGAGTGTGGCTTTAACCTTCCTAAGTCAGAGTGTGGTTTTAACCTTCCTAAGTCAGAGTGTGGTTTTAACCTTCCTAAGTCAGAGTGTGGTTTTAACCTTCCTAAGTCAGAGTGTGGTTTTAACCTTCCTGAGTCTCAGTGTGGCTTTAACCTTCCTAAGTCAGAGTGTGGTTTTAACCTTCCTAAGTCAGAGTGTGGTTTTAACCTTCCTAAGTCAGAGTGTGGTTTTAACCTTCCTAAGTCAGAGTGTGGTTTTAACCTTCCTAAGTCAGAGTGTGGTTTTAACCTTCCTAAGTCAGAGTGTGGCTTTAACCTTCCTAAGTCAGAGTGTGGTTTTAACCTTCCTAAGTCAGAGTGTGGTTTTAACCTTCCTAAGTCAGAGTGTGGTTTTAACCTTCCTAAGTCAGAGTGTGGTGTTAACCTTCTGGACTTAGAATTGTATCAACTCGCCACCCAAGTGCTTCTACTTTGCGACATAAACGTTGGTTAAATGCACTAAAAAAGGAAATATGAGCTAAACACAGCTGATTGAATCTTGACTAGAACCAAAAAATGTGATCATATTACTCCGTGCTAGCCTAAAATACATTAAATTCCATGACAAAATTAAAAAACAATTTGACTGACCAGTGTAGATATTTTCAAATATATGCAATTTAACAGTTTCATATCAAGAAATGTCCATTTGAAATATTTTGGACATCAGAGAAACCTTGAGTGAATCTTATTTGAGTCAGAAAATAGATATGCTAAACCTTGCCTATCCAACTGACAACCTCTTAGAAAAACATATAAACTTATGCAACCAAGACTTTAAAAAATGGATATTGGCACAAGATGGAGGGAATGTTGGAACATAACTAACAAAATGGCGGTTAATCCAGTATAAAATAATGTATGGAATGTATTACACAACAGACAAAACTCCCAAACTCTCACACACACATGCACACACACACACACACACACACACACACACACACACACACACACACACACACACACACACACACACACACACACACACACACACACACACACACACACACACACACACACTCTGTTGGTTAACTTTTTATGGCTGCAGGGGCAGTATTGAGTAGCTCTGATTAAAGATGCCCATTTCAAACGGCCTCGTACTCAATTCTTGCTCGTACAATATGCATATTATTATTACTATTGGATAGAAAACACTCTCTAGTTTCTAAAACCGTTTGAATTATATCTGTGAGTCAAACAGAACTCATTTGGCACAAACTTCCTGACCAGGAAGTGGAAAGTCTGAAATCGAGGCTCTGTTCTTCTTCCTGCCTATACATGGGCATGATACGTAAGAGTATACGTGCACTTCATAGACCTTCCCCTGGATGTCAAGAGGCTGTGAGAGAAGAAATTTAGTGTTTATCTTGGTCTGAAGTGGAATACAAGCTCTTTGTATGACGTGTCCCTCATTTCCGGTACTCTGGGGAGCGCGAGGTGGACAGTGGGATTGCCTTCTGTTTAGCTGCCGTTATGGACGACTACTATCTCCGGCTTTGATTTTATTTGATACATGTGACCATATCATCGTAAAGTATGTTTTTTCAATATAGTTTAATCAGATTATTGAAATTTTTTCGGGAGTTTTGCCGTGTTCCGTTCTCTGACTTTGTTGACGATGGAGAGATCTGTGCTACTTGGCTAGTGCGCTTGCTAAATGAAGAGGGAAAGTTGCCGTTCTAAATCCAAACAACGATTGTTCTGGACAAAGGACACCTTGTCCAACATTCTGATGAAAGATCAGCAAAAGTAAGAAACATTTTATGATGCTATTTCATATATCTGTCGTACATGTGAACTAGTCGTGGGCGCCCAACGTTTGGGTACTCTAGCTATACCGAAGCTGCATATCGTAATGAAGTTATTTTTAGAATTCTAACACTGCGATTTCATTAAGAACTAATGGATCTATCATTTCCTATACAACATGTATTTTTTAGTTATGTTTATGAATAGCTATTTGGTCAGAATATGTGTGTCAGAAAAAGTGTCAGGAAAAATCCGGACGTAGTGGGAAAAAGTAGCTAAGTTAGAACAATGTGTAACCATTGATTTCAGCTCTAAATATGCACATTTTCGAACAAAACATAAGTGTATGTATAACCTGATGTTATAGGACTGTCATCTGAGGAAGAAAATCAAGGTTAGTCAAAAATTATATATCTTTTGCTTGTTTGTTACGATCGCTTACTTTTGCTACTGGGAAATTGCTTGTGTTTTTGGCTATTGTGGTAAGCTAATATAACGCTATATTGTGTTTTCGCTGTAAAACACTTGATAAATCGGAAATATTGTCTGGAATCACAAGATGCCTGTCTTTCAATTGCTGTACACTATGTATTTTTCAGAAATGTTTTATGATGAGTATTTAGTTATTTGGCGTTGGTGTCTGTAATTATTCTGTCTGCTTTCGGTGCAATTTCTGATTGTAGCTGCAATGTAAACTATGATTTATACCTGAAATATGCACATTTTTCAAACAAAACATAGATTTATTGAATAACATGTTATAAGACTGTCATCTGATGAAGTTGTTTGTTGGTTAGTTTGGTTGGTTCTTGGTTAGTTAGGTTGGCTTTGTGCATGCTACCTGTGCTGTGAAAAATGTCTGTCCTTTTTTGTATTTGGTGGTGAGCTAACATAAATATACGTGGTGTTTTCGCTGTAAAACATTTTAAAAATCGGACATGTTGGCTGGATTCAAAAGATGTGTACCTTTCATATGCTGTATTGGACTTGTTAATGTGTGAAAGTTAAATATTTAAAAAATATATATTTTGAATTTCGCGCCCTGCACTTGAGTTGGCTGTTGTCATAAGTGTACCGACGTCGGGCTTGCAGCCATAAGAAGTTAACAGGAAATAACCCCAGCCACTTTGCCAAAGCACAGCCCCCACACCACTAGAGGGATATCAACAGACCACCAATGTACTACCCTGAGACAAGGCTGAGTATAGCCCACGAAAATCTCCTCCACCGCACGAGCCCGAGGGGTCACAAAACCGGACAGGAAGATCACATCAGTGGCTCAACCCACTCAAGTCGAGTATTGCGCAAAAAAGCCTGGCACTCCTCCTAGGGACGGCATGGAAGAGCAGTAGTAAGCCAGTGACTCAGCCTCCATAATAGGGTCAGAGGCAAAGAATCCTAGTGGAGAGAGGGGAACCGGCCAGGCAGAGACAGCAAGGGCGGTTCGTCATTCCAGTGCCTTGCTGTTCACCTTCGCTAGACGACACTCAATCATAAGACCTCCTGAAGAGTTGAGTCTTCAGTAAAGACTTAAGGGTCGAGACCGAGTCTGTGTCTCTCACATGGATAGGCAGACCATTCCATAAACATGGAGCTCTATAGGAGAAAGCCCTGCCTCCAGCTGTTTGCTTAGAAATTCTAGGGACAGTAAGGAGGCCTGCGTCTTGTGACCGTAGCGTACGTGTAGGTATGTACGGCAGGACCAAATCGGAGAGATAGGTAAGAGCAAGTCCATGTAATGCTTTGTAGGTTAGCAGTAAAACCCTGAACTCAGCCCTAGCCTTAACCGAAAACCAGTGTAGAGAGGCTAGCACGGGAGTAATATGATCACATTTTTTGGTTCTAGTCAAGATTCAATCAGCTGTGTTTAGCTCTAACTGAAGTTTATTTTGTGCTTTATCTGGGTAGCCGGAGACTACAGCATTGCAGTAGACTAATTTAGAAGTGAGAAAAGCATGGATTAGCTTTTCTGCATAATTTTCGGACTAAACGTTTTCTGATTTTTGCAAAGTTACCAAGATGGAAAAAATCGGCCTTGAAATAATCTTGATATGTTTGTCAAAAGTGAGATCAGGGTTCAGAGTAACACCGAGGTCCTTCACAGTTTGATTTGAGACGACTGTACAACCATCAAGATTAATTGTCGGATCAAACAGCAGATCTCTTTGTTTCTTGGGACCTAGAACTAGCATCTCTGTTTTGTCCGAGTTTAAAGGTAAAAATATGTGCAGCCATCCACTTCCTTATGTCTGAAACACAGGCTTCCAGGGTAGGCAATTTTTGGGGCTTCACTATGTTTCATCAAAATGTACAGCTGTGCATCATCCGCATAGCAGTGAAAGTTGACATTGTGTTTCTGAATTACATCACCAAGAGGTAGAATATATAGTGAAAACAATAGTGGTCCTAAAACAGAACCTTGAGGAACACAGACACTTACAACGGATTTGTCAGAGGACAAACCATCCAGAGACAAACTGATATCTTTCTGATACCTTGATACATAAGATCTAAACCAGGCAAGAACTTGTCCTCATAGATCAATTAGGGTTTACAATCTCTCCAAAAGAACATGGTGATCAATGGTGTCAAAGGTGGCACTAAGGTCTATGATTACGAGCACAGATGTAGAGCCTTGGTCTGATGCCATTAAAAGGTAATTTATCACCTTCATGAGTGCAGTCTCAGTACTATAATAGAGTCTAAAACCAGACTGAAGCTTTTCATATGCATTATTTGTCTTCAGGTAGGCAGTGAGTTGCTGCGCAACAGGTTTTGTAAGAAAAAATTAACGGTCAAGGTTTGGCTTTTTCTGTAGAGGCTTTATTACTGCCACTATGAGTGAGTTTGGTACACATCCGGAGGAATAGGAGCCATTTATTATGTTCAACATAGGAGGGCCAAGCACAGGAAGTAGCTCTTTCAGTAGTTTAGTTGGAATAGGGTCCAGTAGGCAGCTGGAAGGTTTAGAGGCCATGACTATTTTCGTGAATGTGACAGGAGATAAAGATTTTAAAAATGTGAGTGTCTCCATTGATCTGAGATCCTGGCAGTTCTGTGCTGACTCAGGACACCTGAGATTTGGAGAAATACGCAAATTCAAAGAGGAGTCCGTAATTTGCTTCCTATTGATCATGATCTTTTCGTCAAAGAAGTTCATGAATTCATCACTGCTGACGTGAAGGCCATCCTCTCTTGGGGAAGAGGATTGGGGAGTTAGGAAGGCCATCTAGGAATCTTTGGGTTGTCTGATAATTTATAGCGCAGAATTTGATAAACCTTGGTTGGGGTCTGAGTAGATTATTTGTTGAGATTGCAAACGTAATAAGATGGTGGTCCCACAGTTCAGGATTATGAGGAAAAACATGTAGATCCACAATATTTATTCCACGGGACAAAACTAGGTCCAGAGTATGACTGTGGCAATGCATAGGTCCGAAGACATGTTGGACAAAACCCACTGAGTTGATGATGGCTCCGAAAAGCCTTTTGGAGTGGGTCTGTGGACTTTTCCATGTGAATATTGAAGTCACCAAAAATTTGAATATTATTTGCCATGACTACATGGTCCGATAGGGATTCAGGGAACTCAGTGGGGAATGCTGTATACGGCCTGGGAGGCCTGTAAACAGTGCTATAGGAAGATTGAGAAGGCTGCTTAGATTTCATGACTAGAAGCTCAATCCGCTGGCGGATATGGTCACTAGCCGTATTCATCGACCTGGCCAAGGCTTTCGGCTCTGTCAATCACCACATTCTTATCGGCAGACTATACAGCCTTCGTTTCTCAAATGACTGCCTCGCCTGGTTCACCAACTACGTCTCTGATAGAGTTCAGTGTGTCAAATTGGAGGGCCTGTTGTCTGGACCTCTGGCAGTCTCTATGGGGGTGCCACAGGGTTCAATTCTCGGGCCAACTCTCTTCTCTGTATACATCAATGACGTCGCTCTTGCTGCTGGGGATTCTCTGATCCACCTCTATGTAGATGACACCATTCTGTATACTTCTGGCCTTTCTTTTGACACTGTGTTAACTAATCTCCAAATGAGCTTCAATGCCATACAACTCTCCTTCCGCTGCCTCCAACTGCTCTTAAATGCAAGTAAAACTAAATGCATGCTCTTCAACCGATTGCTGCCCACACCTGCCCGCCCGTCCAGCATCACTACTTTGGACGGTTCTGACTTAGAATATGTGGACAACTACAAATACCTAGGTGTCTGGTTAGACTGTGAAATCTCCCTCCAGACTCACATTAAGCATCTACAATCCAAAATGAAATCTAGAATCGGCTTCCTATTTTGCAACAAAGCTTCCTTCCCTCATGCAGCCAAACATACCCTCGTAAAACTGACCATCCTACCGATCTCCGCCTTCGGCGATGTCATTTACAAAGTAGCCTCCAACACTCTACTCAACAAATTGGATGCAGTCTATCACAGTGCCATCCGTTTTGTCACCAAAGCCCCATATACTACCCACCATTACGACCTGTATGCTCTCGTTGGCTGGCCCTCGTCATCAAACCCACTGGCTCCTGGTCATCTACAAGTCTCTGCTAGGTAAAGCCCCGCCTTATCTCAGCTCACTGGTCACCATAGCAGCACTCACCCATAGCACGCGCTCCAGCAGGTATATTTCACTAGTCACCCCCAAAGCCAAATCCTTCTTTGGGCGCTTTTCCTTCCAGTTCTCTGATGCCAATGACTGGAACGAACTGCAAAAATCACTGAAGCTGGAGACTCATATCTCCCTCACTAGCTTTAAGCACCAGCTGTCAGAGCAGCTCACAGATCACTGCACCTGTACATAGCCCATCTGTAAACAGCCCATCTGTAAATAGCCCTTCCAACTACCTCATCCCCATACTGTATATATTTATTTATTTATCTTGCTCCTTTGCACCCCAGTATCTCTACTTGCACATTCATCTTCTGCACATCAATCACTCCAGTGTTTAATTGGTATATTGTAATTACTTCGCCACCATGGCCTATTTATTGCCTTACCTCCCTTATCTTACCTCATTTGCACACATTGTATATAGACTTTTTCTACTGTATTATTGACTGTATGTTTGTTTACTCCATGTGTAACTCTGTGTTGTTGTATGTGCCGAACTGCTTTGCTTTATTCTTGGCCAGGTCGCAGTTGTAAATGAACTTGTTCTCAACTGGCCTACCTGGTTAAATAAAGGTGAAGTAAATAAACTAGTGTACCCAGGAGGATAGGTCTCATTTAACACAGTGAATTCATGAGGCTTGAGCCATGTTTCAGTCCAATCACATCAAGGTTATGATCAGTGATTAGTTACTTGACTATGACAACATTGGAAGTGAGGGATATAACATTATTTTAAGATGTGAGATTATCACAATCTCTTTCAATAATGACAGGAATGGAGGAGGTCTTTACTCCAGTGAGATTAGTAAGGCAAACACCGGCATGTTTAGTTTTACCCAACCTAGATTGAGGCACAGACACGGCCTCAATGGGGAAATCTGAGCTGACTACACTGACTATGCTAGTGGCAGACTCCACTAAGCTGGCAGGCTGGCTAACAGCCAGCTAGAGGAGTTAGAGCCCTGTCTATATTGATAGATAAGATGTGCGCACCCCTCCAGATTGGATGGAGTCCGTCAATCGTCAGCAGGCCAGGCTTGGTTCTGTTTCTGGGGGAGTCTCAGAAAGAGGGCCAGTCATCTACAAATTACATTTTTGGGGAGGGTAAGAAAACGTTTTCAACCGGTGATTGAGTTGTGCAAGTCTGCTGTAGAGCTCATCACTCTCCCTAACTGGGAGGGGGCCAGAGACAATTACTCGATGCCAACATCTTTCTAGATAAGTTACATACTGAAGTTAAGTTGCTCTTGGTGACCTCTGACTGTTTCATCCTAACATCATTGGTGCCGACGTGGATAACAACATGCCTATACCGTCTACACTCACCAGATTTAGTCTCAGCCAGCACCATTTTCAGATGAGCCTTTAAGTCGGCAGATCTGCCCCCTGGTAAACAATATATGATCGCAGGATGATTATTTTTAAGTCTAATATTGCAGGTAATGGAGTCGAAGGCTCCGACTCCGAATCGTTGCTTAAAATAAAGATGTATTGCTATCACGCTGCGCCTTGGTCATCCTCTCTTTCACTTTACGACGAGCGTGACAGCCAGACTTGCCATTCCTTTTGCCCCATCCCTCTCAACCATACAATTTTTCAATTCCTCATCAATCCATGGGGATTTAATCATTTTTATAGTCATTTTCTTAAGGGTTGCATGCTTATTAGCAACAGGGATAAGCAATTTCATAAATGTGTCAAGGACAACGTCTGTTTGCTCCTCAATACACACAATTGACCAATAAATATAATTTACATTAACAACATAGGAATCACTACAAACGTATTATATGACCTCTTATACACTATATTAGGCCCAGCCTTTGGAACTTTGGTTTTCCTAGATATGGCTACTATATTGTGATCACTACATCCTATGCATCTGGATACTGCTTTAAAGCAAATTTCTGCAGCATTAGTAAAGATGTGATCAATACATGTTGATGATTTAATTCCTGTGCTGTTTGTAAATACCCTGGTAGGTTGACTGATAACATGAACCAGGTTGCAGGCACTGGTTACAGTTTGAAGCTTTTTTTTGAGTGGGCAGCTTGATGAAATCCAGTCAATATTTAAATCACCCAGAATATATACCTCTCTGTTGATATCACTTACATTATCAAGCATTTCACACATGTTATCCAGGTACTGACTATTAGCACTTGGTGGTCTACAGCAGCGTCCCACCAGAATGGGCTTTAGGTGAGGCAGATGAACCTGTAGCCATATTACTTCAACAGTATTGAACATTAGATCCTCTCTAATCTCTACAGGAATGTGGTTCTGAATATAAACAGCCACACCTCCACCTTTGGCATTTCTGTCTTTTCGGTAGATGTTATAACCATGTATTGCTACCACTGTATCATCAAAGGTATTATCTAAGTGAGTTTCAGAGATAGTCAGAATATGAATGTAATCTTTTGCTAGCAAGTTATTTTGAGCACTTTTCTGGGATGCTTGCTTGTTTTCATTGCTTTACTGTGAAGCTTAGCAGCAGTAGATGTGCTCATGTTATTTATGTTAGTGCAGGGTGAGCTGCATACAATGGACTTCCTGCTAGGGTACACCACCTCAGTGCTAACAGCATAAACCTGGTCATAGGCACATGATTACTGCATACAATAGCTGTAGGATCAGCAGAGGCATTCAGGGCAGTTTGAGGGACATAAATGAGGTTACTTACATTGTGTCTTCCAACGCCCCTGGGATAATGTACACTTGCTGAAGCATTATGACAACTCTGCATCACAATGGTAGGGATTAACTGAGCTGGGCTTGGGTCATTGATAAGTCATTGTCTCAACGCAGCCTTATAGTGCTGTGAAAAGGATCCAGGAACCCAGATGATTTTGTTTCCAAAAGGTATCGAAATTGTCAACAAACGTTAAACCCATTGAGCTGCAATTATCACGTAGCCAGTTGTGACGAGAAAGAATCCTGCTAAAGCGTTCAATGCCACGATTCAGAGAAGGACACAGGGCCAGATATGATGGGTCTTTTGTTAGTGTCTAGCAGAGGGTCAATCAGCTCTTTGAAATCCAGATTCAACTGTTCAGAGCTGCCCTTCATTATGTCATTAGAACCCAACTGGACTATGATAGAATCGATGTCCATGTCCTGGTGTAGTACATTCAGGAGCAGCTTAGTAATGTCATTAAAACCCACATGTCCTGGTGTAGTACATTCAGGAGCAGCTTAGTAATGTCATTAAAACCCACATGTCCTGGTGTAGTACATTCAGGAGCAGCTTAGTAATGCCATTAAAACCCACATGTCCTGGTATAGTACATTCAGGAGCAGCTTAGTAATGTCATTAGAACCCACATGTCCTGGTGTAGTACATTCAGGAGCAGCTTAGTAATGTCATTAGAACCCACATGTCCTGGTGTAGTACATTCAGGAGCAGCTTAGTAATGTCATTAAAACCCACATGTCCTGGTATAGTACATTCAGGAGCAGCTTAGTAATGTCATTAGAACCCACATGTCCTGGTGTAGTACATTCAGGAGCAGCTTAGTAATGTCATTAAAACCCACATGTCCTGGTGTAGTACATTCAGGAGCAGCTTAGTAATGTCATTAAAACCCACATGTCCTGGTGTAGTACATTCAGGAGCAGCTTAGTAATGTCATTAAAACCCTCATGTCCTGGTGTAGTACATTCAGGAGCAGCTTAGTAATGTCATTAGAACCCACATGTCCTGGTATAGTACATTCAGGAGCAGCTTAGTAATGTCATTAGAACCCACATGTCCTGGTGTAGTACATTCAGGAGCAGCTTAGTAATGTCATTAGAACCCACATGTCCTGGTGTAGTACATTCAGGAGCAGCTTAGTAATGTCATTAAAACCCACATGTCCTGGTGTAGTACATTCAGGAGCAGCTTAGTAATGTCCATGTCCTGGTGTAGTACATTCAGAAGCAGCTTAGTAATGTCCATGTCCTGGTGTAGTACATTCAGGAGCAGCTTAGTAATGTCCATGTCCTGGTGTAGTACATTCAGAGGCAGCTTAGTAATGTCCATGTCCTGGTGTAGTACATTCAGGAGCAGCTTAGTAATGTCCATGTCCTGGCACAATGGAAGGTAAAGAAAACCCTGTTATTATCTAAATGCTGCATGGACGACCGGGACAACAAAACGGTGCAGTTTGAGGACATGTGGCGGAGAGTGATACAGGCGCTGGAGATGGCGGGGGGGGGGGGGGGGGGGGGGTCTGGGCAGTGGGGATGTTGGGGATGTTTGTTTGCGTCTGCATGTTGTCGTTTGTATGTGGATGTTTTGCATTGAAAAAAAATACATTAAAAAAAACATAAATTGTGAAAAATCTACGTGTAACTTCACATGTGTACAAAAAAAATGTGTCTGACTCATGAACAGTAAAAAATAATTGATATAATTTTTCATTTATTATTTTGATGTGTTTTTTTTGTAAGGGTATAACACTGCTGCCAGCGCTTTGAATGATCATTGCACAAGGTTTGTTCAAATAGAGCCTTTAAAGTGTTAAAGTAACCCGCACCTTGTATCACACTTCTACTTGCCCCCCATCATATGAAAGAGGTGGTTGGATAGGTTCTTGGACAGAACTATGTGAGCCAATCACAACACCTCGTTGGTTCCTGTTGTGAACATCACATATTTTAATCCATCTGGGAGGAGGAAACAGTATGATTCATTGTCCATTTATTATGATTATACTTTCCTCGGACACGTAGAAATTCAACACGTTCTCCAATGGGTTTTTGTGTTGTTAAAACAGTGAACAGCAGAACAGAACAGTTTTAAAGCTCCATGTGAGGAAGTATAATGTCACATTTGACAGCAGTGAGTGACACTTCAGGGGAAGCTGACATAGAAGACTCATTATGTACTGAAAAACGACATCAGAGGTATCGCTGGAAATCCCATCCATTGTAATGTTAATCATTAACTTCGTGTTACGTTCCCTAAAATCTCATCTCTTGTAATATGAATTACCTTTGTGTTACATTCCTTGAAATCCCATCTCTTGTAATGCTAATAATTTATTAACTACTGTTTGGAGAAGAGAGAGAGAGAGAGGGATTCTACTATTGTGTTAACTAATGGTTGGAGAAGAGAGACAGGGATTCTGCTATTGTGTTAACTAATGGTTGGAGAAGAGAGAGAGGGATTCTACTATGGTATTAACTAATGGTTGGATAAAAGAGAGAGGGATTCTAATATTGTGTTAACTAATGGTTGGAGAAGAGAGAGAGGGATTCTGCTATTGTGTTAACTAATGGTTGGAGAAGAGAGAGACAGGGATTCTGCTATTGTGTTAACTAATGGTTGGAACAGAGAGTATTACAACCCTTTATCACTCATTTCTAACAGGTAGACTACCGGTGTCTGGCCCCTGTCTGAATGGTAGACTACCGGTGTCTGGCCCCTGTCTGAATGGTAGACTACCGGTGTCTGGCCCCTGTCTGAATGGTAGACTACCGGTGTCTGGCCCCTGTCTGAATGGTAGACTACCAGTGTCTGGCCCCTGTCTGAATGGTAGACTACCAGTGTCTGGCCCCTGTCTGAATGGTAGACTCCCAGTGTCTGGGCCCCTGTCTGAATGGTAGACTACCGGTGTCTGGCCCCTGTCTGAATGGTAGACTACCAGTGTCTGGCCCCTGTCTGAATGGTAGACTACCGGTGTCTGGCCCCTGTCTGAATGGTAGACTACCGGTGTCTGGCCCCTGTCTGAATGGTAGACTACCAGTGTCTGGCCCCTGTCTGAATGGTAGACTACCGGTGTCTGGCCCCTGTCTGAATGGTAGACTACCGGTGTCTGGCCCCTGTCTGAATGGTAGACTACCAGTGTCTGGCCCCTGTCTGAATGGTAGACTACCAGTGTCTGGCCCCTGTCTGAATGGTAGACTACCAGTGTCTGGCCCCTGTCTGAATGGTAGACTCCCAGTGTCTGGGCCCTGTCGGAATGGTAGACTCCCAGTGTCTGGCCCCTGTCTGAATGGTAGACTCCCAGTGTCTGGGCCCCTGTCTGAATGGTAGACTACCAGTGTCTGGCCCCTGTCTGAATGGTAGACTACCGGTGTCTGGCCCCTGTCTGAATGGTAGACTACCAGTGTCTGACCCCTGTCTGAATGGTAGACTACCAGTGTCTGGCCCCTGTCTGAATGGTAGACTACCGGTGTCTGGCCCCTGTCTGAATGGTAGACTCCCAGTGTCTGTCCCCTGTCTGAATGGTAGACTACCAGTGTCTGGCCCCTGTCTGAATGGTAGACTACCAGTGTCTGGCCCCTGTCTGAATGGTAGACTACCAGTGTCTGGCCCCTGTCTGAATGGTAGACTACCGGTGTCTGGCCCCTGTCTGAATGGTAGACTACCGGTGTCTGGCCCCTGTCTGAATGGTAGACTACCAGTGTCTGGCCCCTGTCTGAATGGTAGACTCCCAGTGTCTGGCCCCTGTCTGAATGGTAGACTCCCAGTGTCTGGCCCCTGTCTGAATGGTAGACTCCCAGTGTCTGGGCCCCTGTCTGAATGGTAGACTACCGGTGTCTGGCCCCTGTCTGAATGGTAGACTACCGGTGTCTGACCCCTTTCTGAATGGTAGACTACCGGTGTCTGACCCCTGTCTGAATGGTAGACTACCAGTGTCTGGCCCCTGTCTGAATGGTAGACTACCGGTGTCTGGCCCCTGTCTGAATGGTAGACTACCAGTGTCTGGCCCCTGTCTGAATGGTAGACTACCAGTGTCTGGCCCCTGTCTGAATGGTAGACTCCCAGTGTCTGGGCCCTGTCTGAATGGTAGACTCCCAGTGTCTGGCCCCTGTCTGAATGGTAGACTCCCAGTGTCTGGGCCCCTGTCTGAATGGTAGACTCCCGGTGTCTGGCCCCTGTCTGAATGGTAGACTACCGGTGTCTGGCCCCTGTCTGAATGGTAGACTACCAGTGTCTGGCCCCTGTCTGAATGGTAGACTACCAGTGTCTGGCCCCTGTCTGAATGGTAGACTACCGGTGTCTGGCCCCTGTCTGAATGGTAGACTACCGGTGTCTGGCCCCTGTCTGAATGGTAGACTACCGGTGTCTGGCCCCTGTCTGAATGGTTGACTACCGGTGTCTGGCCCCTGTCTGAATGGTAGACTACCGGTGTCTGGCCCCTGTCTGAATGGTAGACTACCGGTGTCTGGCCCCTGTCTGAATGGTAGACTACCGGTGTCTGGCCCCTGTCTGAATGGTAGACTACCAGTGTCTGGCCCCTGTCTGAATGGTAGACTACCAGTGTCTGGCCCCTGTCTGAATGGTAGACTCCCAGTGTCTGGCCCCTGTCTGAATGGTAGACTACCAGTGTCTGGCCCCTGTCTGAATGGTAGACTACCAGTGTCTGGCCCCTGTCTGAATGGTAGACTACCGGTGTCTGGCCCCTGTCTGAATGGTAGACTACCAGTGTCTGGCACCTGTCTGAATGGTAGACTCCCAGTGTCTGGCCCCTGTCTGAATGGTAGACTCCCAGTGTCTGGGCCCCTGTCTGAATGGTAGACTCCCAGTGTCTGGGCCCCTGTCTGAATGGTAGACTACCGGTGTCTGGCCCCTGTCTGAATGGTAGACTACCAGTGTCTGTCCCCTGTCTGAATGGTAGACTACCAGTGTCTGGCCCCTGTCTGAATGGTAGACTACCAGTGTCTGGCCCCTGTCTGAATGGTAGACTCCCGGTGTCTGGCCCCTGTCTGAATGGTAGACTACCAGTGTCTGGCCCCTGTCTGAATGGTAGACTACCAGTGTCTGGCCCCTGTCTGAATGGTAGACTACCGGTGTCTGGCCCCTGTCTGAATGGTAGACTACCAGTGTCTGGCCCCTGTCTGAATGGTAGACTACCAGTGTCTGGCCCCTGTCTGAATGGTAGACTACCAGTGTCTGGCCCCTGTCTGAATGGTAGACTCCCAGTGTCTGGCCCCTGTCTGAATGGTAGACTCCCAGTGTCTGGGCCCCTGTCTGAATGGTAGACTCCCAGTGTCTGGGCCCCTGTCTGAATGGTAGACTACCGGTGTCTGGCCCCTGTCTGAATGGTAGACTACCAGTGTCTGTCCCCTGTCTGAATGGTAGACTACCAGTGTCTGGCCCCTGTCTGAATGGTAGACTACCAGTGTCTGGCCCCTGTCTGAATGGTAGACTCCCGGTGTCTGGCCCCTGTCTGAATGGTAGACTACCAGTGTCTGGCCCCTGTCTGAATGGTAGACTACCAGTGTCTGGCCCCTGTCTGAATGGTAGACTACCGGTGTCTGGCCCCTGTCTGAATGGTAGACTACCAGTGTCTGGCCCCTGTCTGAATGGTAGACTACCAGTGTCTGGCCCCTGTCTGAATGGTAGACTACCAGTGTCTGGCCCCTGTCTGAATGGTAGACTCCCAGTGTCTGGCCCCTGTCTGAATGGTAGACTCCCAGTGTCTGGGCCCTGTCTGAATGGTAGACTCCCAGTGTCTGGCCCCTGTCTGAATGGTAGACTCCCAGTGTCTGGGCCCCTGTCTGAATGGTTGACTACCAGTGTCTGGCCCCTGTCTGAATGGTAGACTACCGGTGTCTGGCCCCTGTCTGAATGGTAGACTACCAGTGTCTGACCCCTGTCTGAATGGTAGACTACCAGTGTCTGGCCCCTGTCTGAATGGTAGACTACCGGTGTCTGTCCCCTGTCTGAATGGTAGACTCCCGGTGTCTGTCCCCTGTCTGAATGGTAGACTACCAGTGTCTGGCCCCTGTCTGAATGGTAGACTACCGGTGTCTGGCCCCTGTCTGAATGGTAGACTACCGGTGTCTGGGCCCTGTCTGAATGGTAGACTCCCAGTGTCTGGCCCCTGTCTGAATGGTAGACTCCCAGTGTCTGGCCCCTGTCTGAATGGTAGACTCCCAGTGTCTGGGCCCCTGTCTGAATGGTAGACTACCGGTGTCTGGCCCCTGTCTGAATGGTAGACTACCGGTGTCTGACCCCTTTCTGAATGGTAGACTACCGGTGTCTGACCCCTGTCTGAATGGTAGACTACCAGTGTCTGGCCCCTGTCTGAATGGTAGACTACCGGTGTCTGGCCCCTGTCTGAATGGTAGACTACCAGTGTCTGGCCCCTGTCTGAATGGTAGACTCCCAGTGTCTGGCCCCTGTCTGAATGGTAGACTCCCAGTGTCTGGGCCCTGTCTGAATGGTAGACTCCCAGTGTCTGGCCCCTGTCTGAATGGTAGACTCCCAGTGTCTGGGCCCCTGTCTGAATGGTAGACTCCCAGTGTCTGGCCCCTGTCTGAATGGTAGACTACCGGTGTCTGGCCCCTGTCTGAATGGTGGACTACCGGTGTCTGGCCCCTGTCTGAATGGTAGACTACCAGTGTCTGGCCCCTGTCTGAATGGTAGACTACCAGCGTCTGGCCCCTGTCTGAATGGTAGACTCCCAGTGTCTGGCCCCTGTCTGAATGGTAGACTACCGTTGTCTGGCCCCTGTCTGAATGGTAGACTCCCAGTGTCTGGCCCCTGTCTGAATGGTAGACTACCGGTGTCTGGCCCCTGTCTGAATGGTAGACTACCAGTGTCTGGCCCCTGTCTGAATGGTAGACTACCAGTGTCTGGCCCCTGTCTGAATGGTAGACTACCAGTGTCTGGGCCCTGTCTGAATGGTAGACTCCCAGTGTCTGGCCCCTGTCTGAATGGTAGACTCCCAGTGTCTGGGCCCCTGTCTGAATGGTAGACTCCCAGTGTCTGGCCCCTGTCTGAATGGTAGACTACCGGTGTCTGGCCCCTGTCTGAATGGTAGACTACCGGTGTCTGGCCCCTGTCTGAATGGTAGACTACCAGTGTCTGGCCCCTGTCTGAATGGTAGACTACCAGCGTTTGGCCCCTGTCTGAATGGTAGACTCCCAGTGTCTGGCCCCTGTCTGAATGGTAGACTACCGGTTTCTGGCCCCTGTCTGAATGGTAGACTCCCAGTGTCTGGCCCCTGTCTGAATGGTAGACTACCGCTGTCTGGCCCCTGTCTGAATGGTAGACTACCAGTGTCTGGCCCCTGTCTGAATGGTAGACTACCAGTGTCTGGCCCCTGTCTGAATGGTAGACTACCAGTGTCTGGCCCCTGTCTGAATGGTAGACTACCAGTGTCTGGCTCCCGTCTGACCGGTGTCAATGCAATGTCCTAATACAGTTTGTCTGGCAATGTGATTTATATTATTTCGATGTATATCCATCAAAATGCATGCACATCTAACTGTTGGTTCATTCCTGCAAGAGTTTTCTATGCAATCAGTCCTGGGACTTGAACCAGCAACGCTCTGATTACTAGGCTTGCATTCTCCAGGCTACCACCACCTCTTATGTGTGCATTGGAATGACAACGAGCCACTAACAATAAGATGAAACCAGAGCCGACAATGGTTCTCTGTTCTCTGTTCCGTTGAAGGCTTGCAGAGCTAAGGAACCATACATTTTGCACAGTGGCTGTCAGGGCCGTTTATGATGAGGGAGGACGATTTCATTTTCCATGAGCACATGACCTTATTTCTATTACAGAATGTTGGATGACTGTCATTCATATTCATATTCACCCGGTTCAATGTAACATCCATAGGTTTAGGTTACTGTCATTCATATTCCATTCACCCAGTTCAATGTAACAGTGATAGGTTTAGGTTACTGTCATTCATATTCCATTCACCCAGTTCAATGTAACAGTGATAGGTTTAGGTTACTGTCATTCATATTCACCCAGTTCAATGTAACAGCAATAGGTTTAGGCTACTATATGATACCTGAATGTTCCCTATACCCATCATGAGGTTGCTACAACCGGTCGAGTGCACACAGGTCGAGAGACACATTTGAGTTGACAGACAGTGACACATGGACAGACAGTAACATTCAATACCGCCTTGCACACTCTTCCCTGCATTTAGCCGATCTAGGGTGTAATTGTTAGTCCAACAGTTGCAAATGAGAGTTTCTATTGGACAAATTCAGGTATTTTTATCCCCGTTTCGTTCGCTTCCGTTTAAGAAACATTTTTCAACCGAATCGGAAAATTGAATACACCCCTGATCACACATAAACACAGTTCACTTTCTTGGCAGCCACGTTTTATTTCCTCTCACCTTTTCCGTTCACTTGTGGACTTCAATGCACAACACATCAGCTGTATGTGACCAGGAGAAAAAACCTTTCCAAGCCAAACCCCTACAAATACATTGTTGTCACCATATTAGATAACGTAACGTCATAGTCAACATAGCTAATAGAACTAACGTGTTAGTACACCCGCTACAATCATGCAGTAACGTTACAGTGTACAGTCAGTAAGCAGTTACACTGGCGGTACCCGTTGGCAATAAATTAATAAAACCAAAAGCTTACCTTGGAAGAGTTCCAGTGTTGTGTTGGATAGTCATAGCCAGCTAGCTAACATAGCATCCCTCTGTTCGAGCCAAGTGCTTGAGTAACTAAACTAGCCAGCTGCATTTGTTAGCTAAGTAAGTATATATATATATATATATATATATATATATATATATATATATATATATATATATATATACTTTATTTAACTAGGCAAGTCAGTTAAGAACAAATTCTTATTTACAATGACAGCCTACGCTGGCCAAACCCAGACGATGCTGGGCCAATTGTGCGCCGCCCTATGGGACTCCCAATCACGGCCGGTTGTGATACAGCCTAGATTTGAACCAGGGTGTCTGTAGTGACGCCTCTAACACTGAGATGCAGTGCTTTAGACCGCTGTGCTACTCGGGAGCCCTAAGTGAAACTTAAAGTTAAAAAAAAATCTAAAATCTCTCTCTTCTTCTCCTTTGCCAAGATAATCCATCCACCTGACAGGTGTGGCCTATCAAGAAGCTAATTAAACAGCATGATCGTTACACAGGTGCACCTTGTGCTGGGGGACAATAAAAAGCCACTCTGAAATGTGCAGTTTTGTCACACAACACAATGCCACAGATGTCTCAAATTCTGAAGGAGCGTGCAATTGGCATGCTGACTTCAGTGGGCAAATGCTCACCTTCGATGGCCACTGGCACGCTGGAGAAGTGTGCTCTTCATGGATGAATCCCAGTTACAACTGTACCGGGAAGATGACAGACAGCGTGTATCGTGTGGGCGAGTGGTTTGCTGATGTCAACGTTGTGAACAGAGTGCCCCATGGTGGTGGTGGGGTTATGGTATGAGCAGGCATAAGCTATGGACGACGAACACAATTGCCATTCATCGATGGCAATTTGAATGCACACAGATACCGTGATGAGATCCTGAGGCCCATTGTTGTGCCATTCATCCTCCATCGCCTCATGTTTCAGCATGATAATGCACAGCCCCATGTCACAAGGATCTGGACACAATTCCTGGAAGCAGAAAATGTCCCAGTTCTTTCATGGCCTGCATACTCACCAGACATGTCACCACCCGCTGAGCATGTTTGGGATGCTCTGGATCTACGTGTACGACAGCGTGTTCTAGTTCCCGCCAGTATCCAGCAATTTTGAACTACCATTGCAGAGGAGTGGGAAACATTCCACAGGCCACAATCAGCAGCCTGATCAACTCTATGTGAAGGAAATGTGTCGTGCTGCATGAGGCAAATGGTGGTCTCACCAGATACTGACTGGTTTTCTGATCCATGTGACCAACAGATGTGTGACCAACAGATGCATTTCTGTATTCCCAGTCGAGTGAAATCCATAGATTAGGGCCTAATTAATTAAATAAATTTCCTTAATTAAATAAATAAATTTCCTAATTAATCAATTAAATAATTCCTTAATTAATTAAACACTAATTTAGTAAAATCTTTGAAATTGTTGCACGTTGCGTTTATATTTTTGTTCAGTGTACATATGAAGAGTTTCATTCCAAAATACTACATACATTTTCTGAAATATTAGCAATATTTATATTGTTTAAAGAAATTATTAAATAAATGTGTGTGTTTTTTCACTATCTAATCATGGCATGGGGTTGTTCAATGACAGACATGTATTTGTTTAAAATCTATCACTCAATGGTTTCATTTCAGGGGGACAAAATTATCATGTTATTTGGCAAGATGCTATATATCCGACTCACTTTCGGAGAAATACGTAGTACTGATAGGTTTTACACAGTCAAAGGTAACAAATAACTACATTTTTAATAAAGAAATATACAAATGATACATTTGTGACATCAACAGAAAAAAAATATATATCCAAACATTATTCAATATAGTAATATAAGATCTGTATGCAAAACATTTACATTTTTATTATTTATTTATTTATAATTTAGCAGATGCTCACATCTAGAGAGACGTACAGTTAATGCCTTCATCTTAAGATAGCTAGGTGAGACAACCCCATATCACAGTCAAATATACAGGATACCAACATTCTATTCCACCTAAACAATCGATATATAGCATTTTGCAAAAAATATTAATAAAAAAATATGAAAACAGTAATATTTTACACACACATGAATGTACCCATAAGCTATTATTTCTGATGAAAAAAACAACATTTGAAAAAATTTGTGGGACATAGCATTTTGAAAATAAACTCTTCATATACAGTACATTGTAAAATACAGGTATGTTTGAAAATTGAGGTCCATTGTCAGCATGTAACAGTCCAGGTTTGGTCGACCAGGAGGGATTTGCTGCTCCAGATCAAGAGGGAATTGTCACACAGAGAGAGAGAGATTACACATTAAGCGTGTGGTGCAGCCCTCAGCAATCTTCCTGAGATAATGACATTGTTGAAAGCACCGGGTGTGCGCTCTTTTCCGCATAGCACACTTTGTTTAAACCCTCTGCCGATTGCGCGATGAAACACATTTTAGAACTCTTCGGGGGGTTTTCATGTTGTAATTGACACATTGCCGTCCGTTGTTCCTCTCGATTGAGTATTACAAACGAAACGAGGCCCTAAGAAGAATCTGCCCCTGCCAAACACTACACTGGTTATGTCCCCCACTAGAGTTACCAGGCACCCTCTATCTCACATGTGATTATACTGTGTTGTATAGTGTAGAAATTGGGTGTTATACTCCTAAGATAGTTATTGGATGTTATATTAAATGAGAGTTATTGGGTGTTATATTAAATGATAGTTACATATATATATTTTTTAAACCTTTATTTAACTAGGAAAGTCAGTTAAGAACAAACTCTTACTTTCAATGACCGCCTAGGAACAGTGGGTTAACTTCCTTATTCTGGGGCAGAATGACATATTTTTACCTTGTCAGCTCGGGGGATTTGATCGAGCAACCTTTCAGTTACTGGCCCAACGCTCTAACCACTAGGCTACCTGCCGCCCCAAGTTACATGTTCCTCAGTACACGCACACGCACACAACAAAACCGAGCCATACCGTACAGTTCTGGGCCCAGTCAGGTCTTTGACACATTCACCCACGCTGAAAGATCAGCCACAAAATGTTGGCACCATTGTAGCAGGTTGTAATCACGCACATGTCTCCAGCATGGGAACAGAAGAGGAATACCTGGTAGTCTCAGGTTGGACTACTGCAAATCATCTTGGTTCTGACAACACACACAATTACAAGCTTTGCAGGTCCATCAACACAGTTAAATACCTCTCACACCCTACAGCATGTTCTACCATCCTGTAAGTTTTCACTCCAACCTTAATCTAGCACATCCAATTCTAATAATTACCTGGTTGATAAACTGGTTAGGTACAACTGGGGGTTGGAGCGAAAACCTACAGGAGGGTAGATGTCCAGGAACAGGGTTAGAGACCCCCTGCCCTACGGTAACCTACAGGAGGGTAGCTGTCCAGGAACAGGGTTAGAGACCCCCTGCCCTACGGTAACCTACAGGAGGGTAGCTGTCCAGGAACAGGGTTAGAAAGCCCCTGCCCTACGGTAACCTACAGGAGGGTAGCTGTCCAGGAACAGGGTTAGAGACCCCCTGCCCTACGGTAACCTACAGGAGGGTAGCTGTCCAGGAACAGGGTTACTACGGTAACCTACGGATCATAAATCAACAGAACGTTGATATCCGATTTATTGACACTTGCTTTTTTTTTTGTCCAGTGTCCAGCACAAGTGGGGCATTTGATTTGCAAACTCATCACATGATCAGCGCCTCATCAACACTGAAACGGTCCCCTACACAATAGTAGAAAAGTGTCCATTCATGATATATGAAAAATAATTGTCTAAACGTTAACGACGATATATATTTGTTCATATTTAAGTGACGTTTGCATTAAATGTGGGTTTTAAAACATGTTCCCAAGGTCAAATAAATGCCCTCAAAATGCAAATCACTGTTTATGTAATACATATTGGCTTAGAGCAAGAACTATTCTGGGTTCAGCAGTAAAAGGATTGTAGGGTGGCCTCCCGGATGGTGCAATGGTCTAAGGTACTGCATCACAGTGTTAACTGTGCCACTAGAGATCCTGGTTTGAGTCCAGGCTCTGTCGCAGCCGGCCGCGACCGGGAGACCCATGGGGCGGTGCTCAATTGGCCCAGTATCGTCCGGGTTAGGGGAGTGTTTGGCCGGCAGGGATGTCCTTGTCCCATCGTGCTCTAGTGACTCCTGTGGCGGGCTGGGTGCAGTGCATGCTGACACGGTCGCCAGGTGTAAGGTGTTTCCTCCAACACGTTGTGGCTGGCTTCTGGGTTAAGCGGGCATTGTGTCAAGAAATAGTGAGGCTTGGTTTTGTTGTGTTGGCTCTTGACGCATGGCTCTTGACCTTTGTCTCTCCTGAGTCCATACGGGAGTTGCAGCGATGAGACAAGACTGTAAATATCAATTAGATACTATAAAATTGGAGAGAAAAAGGAGTAAACAAAAAAACCTATTGTAGGAAATACACAATAGGGTCTGTAGAATGTATATATGGTGTCATTTCACGGGGTTCTGAATAATACAGAGTGTTGGTGGCCTTTAACTTCTTATGGCTGGGGGCAGTATTGAGTAGCTTGGATGAATAAGGCTGCTACTCAGTCCCAGTTGCTAATATATGCATATTATTAGTAGATTTAGATATAAAACACTCTGAAGTTTCTAAAACTGTTTGAATGATGTCTGTGAGTATAACAGAACTCATATGGCAGGTAAAAACCTGAGAAAAAATCCAACCAGGAAGTGGGAAATCTGAGGTTTGTAGGTTTTCAACTCTTTGCCTATCGAAGATACAGTTGGATATTGGTCATATTGCACTTCCTAAGCCTTGAGCTCTAGAACAGGTTTCTAAAGTTTTCAGAGCTCTAGGTCTGACGGTTCTTTGATTGTTCGAACGAAGGTAAATATTGCAGGCTCTATGTGTCTCTAAGCCCCACACTGTGTCACTCCATCCTTGCTGTGTGTGTGTGGGTTTTTCTTGGAAATCTGATGAGATAAATGAGTGATTTACAGTTCATGAGGGTTGCCTAATCAGACATTTGAAGTTTTGGAAAGATCTGACCTTTTTAAGCCTTCGAAACAGCCCCATATGACCCCAATTTAAGGCACTTCCAGGTTGGTACAGGAAGCTGAAAGTAAACACATATCCTCATTGGGGTAGGCTTTTACAGAATCCTGAGTTTAACGTTTTTACGTTAAGAATTGACTGATTTACACAGGGTTGAATGCAGTGTTTTCACAAACTGCAGGTTGGATGTATCAAAACACATTTAAGGTGAATTTAACCATTTCCGGTTGCTCCAGGAAGCTTAGAATCAACACAGGTAGACCTCATAGTGGCCTGATGGATAGTCATTGAAGACAGGTTCATAAGACATTCATAACCCACATAGGCGTCAGGTTGAATTTAGGGGAGCAGGCAATGTATTCCTATGGGGAGAGAAGTCATTGCAAACTGTTTGATGTAAACACCTTCTTTTCACTGTTAAGGGTTAATGCCACAGGTTAGGCTAGGCTTGCACATATCGGGAGGACCTCAGAAACGTTTCTGTGGTCGAATTGTGCTTCTAACCCTAACGGTTCTCCCGTTGTCACCCAAAAGCACCTGCAATTTAGGGCCAGGCTTCATTATGGGCCTACTTATTTTCACGGCTGCTGCGCTCAGACCGAGCGAGCTACGTCAAGCGGGGCATCTCGTTGAACTCGGCACAGCCTAGAGATTATGGTAATGCCATTGCAGGCTCTGTGTGTCTTTAAGCCCTGCCCTGTGTCACTCCATCCTTGCTGTGTGTGTGTGTGTGTGTGTGTGTGTGTGTGTGTGTGTGTGTGTGTGTGTGTGTGTGTGTGTGTGTGTGTGTGTGTGTGTGTGTGTGTGTGTGTGTGTGTGTGTGTGCGTGTGTGTGTGAGAGTTTTTTCTTTGACATCTGTTGGGAGAAATTACTGATTTACAGTTCATGAGGGTTGAATAATCACACATATGAAGTTTTGGAAAGATCTGGCCTTTTTAACCCTTCGAAACAGACCCTATGACACAGGAAGCTGAAAGTGAATACATATCCTCCTTGAGGTAGGTTCTTACAGAATATTGAGTTTTAAGTCTTTACGTTAAGAACTGACTGATTTACAGAGGGTTGAATGAGTGTGTGTGATTTTCAGAAAATCACAGAAATCTCGCGGAGATCCGAAACCTTAACGGATTCGTCTGAACACGCCGCAACTGGATCTGTAACTTTTTTAAAGAAAAAAAAACAGATTTCTTCGAGCATCACCAATTGTACATTGTATGATTTCTCTTAAACAACTTCTTATGGCTGCAATCCCGTTAACGGGATGATATGACAACAGCCAGTGAAAGTGCAGGGCGCCAAATTCAAACAACAGAAATCTCATAATTAAAAGTCCTCAAACATACATGTATCTTATACCATTTTAAAGGTAATCTTGTTGTTAATTTCAAATAGGCTTTTCAGCGAAAGCACCACAAACGATTATGTTAGGTCACCACCAACTCACAGAAAAATTCAGCCATTTTTCCAGCCAAAGAGAGGAGTCACAAAAAGCACAAATAGAGATAAAATTCATCACTAACCTTTGATGATCTTCATCAGATGACACTCATAGGACTTCATGTTACATATATGTCTTGTTCGATTAAGTTCATATTTATATCCAAAAACCTCAGTTTGCATTGGCGCCATGTTCAGAAATTCCTCCAAAATATCCGGAGAAATTGCAGAGAGCCACGTCAAATAGCAGAAATACTCATCATAAACTTTGATGAAAGATACATGTTTTACATAGAATTAAAGATACACTTGTTCTTAATGCAACCGTTGTGTCAGATTTCAAAAAGCTTTACGGCAAAACACAATATTCAATAATCTGAAAACAGAGTTCAGCTGCAAAAGCAAGCCATACAGTTACCCGCCAAATTGTGCAGTCAACAAAACTCATAAAAAGCGTTATAAATCTTCACTTACCTTTGCTGATCTTCGTCGGAATGCACTCCCAGGACTCCCACTTCCACAAGAAATGTTAGTTTTGTTTGGTAATGTCCATCATCCAAATAGCTATTTTTGTAGCGTGTTTGGTAAACAAATCCAACGTCAGGAAGCGCGTTCACTAAAAGCCGACGAAATGTCCAAAAGTTCCGTGACAGTCAGTAGAAACATGTCAAACGATGTATTGAATCAATCTTCAGAATGTTTTTAACATAAATCTTGATTAACGTTCCAACCGGAGAATTACATTGACTTCAGATGAGCGATGGAACAGAGCTCCCTCTCATGTGAACACGCATGGTCAAAGAATGGTCAGGTCATGGCAGACCTGACTAATTCCCCTCTCATTCGGCCCCCCTTCACAGTATAGGCATCAGACAAGGTTCTACAGACTGTTGACATCTAGTGGAAGCCGTAGGAAGTGCAAACTCATCCATATAGTGCTGTGATTTCAATAGGATCTTGAAAATCGACCAGCCTCAGAATTTCCACTTCCTGTTTGGATTTTTTCTCAGGTTTTTGCCTGCCATGTGAGTTCTGTTATACTCACAGACATAATTCAAACAGTTTTAGAAACTTCCGAGTGTTTTCTATCCAATACTAATAATAATATGCATATATTAGTAACTATGACTGAGGAGCAGGCTGTTTACTCTTGGCACCTATGTGCACCTTTCATCCAAGCTACTCAATACTGCCCCTGCAGCCATAAGAAGTTAAATTACGATAGATAAATGGCTGGTTCTTTTTTGCCTGACACCGTAGTTTCATGTACTTTGACGTGTAGCGATCAAATTAGCGCTCGATGCCATCTTGTTTCTGGGCTAACATACCATCAGTCCAAACCTATGCTCACCAAGTTTCCTCTTCGAAGTCTTTTCCGTTTAGGAGAAATGGCCATGTTGTGATTGGTGATGTTTTGTTCATTTGCAATAAGATTCTATTCGCCATCTGGTGGAATTTACCGGGACAGAGGAAAAATGACCAACATTTGAAAATGTTATAAAACGGACACCGAATGTCCGAGAGACTACGTTCGATAACTACCCGGAAGATCTGGCCCCGGTGAATGGCCCGCCGCCGTCGGCAAATTTAGTAAGGGACCGTACATTTGCAATATGGAGTTTCTCATCGATCATACAGCTAATGCCAAAAAGTGCCCTTCGTGTATGTAAACTTCTGACTTCAACTGTATAAATAAAAATGAAAAATACAAACAGGCATGCCAAAACTAACGGTTAAAAATAAAAGTGAAAGGCCTCATGACCACCAAACCAACCAACAGCCTAAAGTCCACGAAACCAACAAGCAGCCTCATGACCACCAAACCTAACAGCAGCCTCAAGAACACAAAACCAACCAGAAGCCTCACGGAAACCAAACCAACCAGTATACTCATAACCACTAAATCAACCAGCAGCCTCACGACCATCAAACAAAATAGCAGCATCATGACCACAAAACCAACCAGCAGCCTCATAACCACCAAACCAACCAGTAGCCTCATGACCACCAAACTAAACAGCAGCCTCATGACCACAAAACTAACCTTCAGCCTTATGGCCATCAAATTAAACAGCAGGCTCAAGGCCACCAAAGCAACAATCAGCTTCAAGGCCACCAAACCAACCAGCATCCTCATGACATCCAAACCAACCAGCAGCATCATGACCACCATACCAACCAGCAGCACTATGACAACCAAACCAACCAGCAGCCTCATGACCACCAAACCAACCAGCAGAATCACGACCACTTAACCAACCAGCAGCCTCATAACCACGAAACAAACCAGCAGCATCATGTCCACAAAACCAACCTGCAGCAACATGACCACCAAACCAACCAAAGCCTCATGACCACCAAACTAACCAGCATTTTCTTGACCACCAAACCAACCAGCAGCCTCATGACCACCAAACCAAGCAGCAGCCTCATGACCACCCAAACCAACCAGCAGCCTCATAACCACCAAACCAACCAGCATTCTCATGACCACCAAACCAACCAGCATTCTCATGACCACCAAACCAACCAGCAGCCTCATGACCACCAAACCAACCAGCAACCTCATGACCACCAAACCAAACAGCAGCCTCATGACAGAGAACCAAACAGCATTCTCATGACCACCCAAACAAACCAGCAGCCTCATGACCACCAAACAAACCAGCAACCTCGTGACCACCAAACCAACCAGCATTCTCATGACCACCAAACCAAAAAGCAGCATTTCATGACCACCAAACCAAACAGCATTCTCATGAGCACCAAACCAACCAACATTCTCATGACCACCAAACCATCAGCAGCAGCGTGACCACCAAACCAACCAGCCACCTCATGACACCAAACCAACCAGCATTCTCATGACCACCCAAACCAACCAGCATTCTCATGACCACCAAACCAAACAGCAGCCTCATGACACCAAACCAACCAGCATTCTCATGACCACCCAAACCAACCAGCATTCTCATGACCACCAAACCAACCAGCAGCCTCATGACACCAAACCAACCAGCAGCCTCATGACCACCAAACCAACCAGCAGCCTCATGACCATCAAACCAACCAGTAGCCTCATGACCACCAAACCAACCAGCAGCCTCATGACCACCAAACCAACCAGCAGCCTCATGACCACCAAACAAACCAGTAGCCTCATAACCACCAAACAAATATGCAGCCTCACAACAATTATTCCAACCAGCAGTCTCATGACCATCAAACCAGCCAGCAGCCTCATGACCAGCTAACCAACCAGCATTCTCATGACCACCAAACCAACCATCATCCTCATGACGACCAAACCAACCAGCAGTAGCATGTCCACCATTCCAACCTGCAGGCTCATGAACACCAAACCAACCAGCAGAATCACGACCACCAAACCAACCAGCAGAATCACGACCACCAAACCAACCAGCAGCAACATGACCACCAACCGAACCAAAGCCTCATGACCACCAAACCAACCAGCACTTTCTTGACCACCAAACCAACCAGCAGCATCATGACCACCAAACCAAGCAGCAGCCTCATGACCACCCAAACCATCCAGCAGCCTCATAACCACCAAACCAACCAGCAGCCTCATGACCACCAAACCATCAGCAGCAGCGTGACCACCAAACCAACCAGCAGCCTCATGACACCAAACCAACCAGCATTCTCATGACCACCAAACCAAACAGCAGCCTCATGACACCAAACCAAACAGCAGTCTCATGACCACCAAACCAACCAGCATTCTCATGACCACCCAAACCAACCAGCAGCCTCATGACCACCAAACCAACCAGCAGCCTCATGACCACCAAACAAACCAGTAGCCTCATAACCACCAAACAAATATGCAGCCTCACAACAATTATTCCAACCAGCAGTCTCATGACCATCAAACCAGCCAGCAGCCTCATGACCAACTAACCAACCAGCATTCTCATGACCACCAAACCAACCATCATCCTCATGACGACCAAACCAACCAGCAGTAGCATGTCCACCATTCCAACCTGCAGGCTCATGAACACCAAACCAACCAGCAGAATCACGACCACCAAACCAACCAGCAGAATCACGACCACCAAACCAACCAGCAGCAACATGACCACCAACCGAACCAAAGCCTCATGACCACCAAACCAACCAGCATTTTCTTGACCACCAAACCAACCAGCAGCATCATGACCACCAAACCAAGCAGCAGCCTCATGACCACCCAAACCATCCAGCAGCCTCATAACCACCAAACCAACCAGCAGCCTCATGAAACCAAACCAACCAGCATTCTCATGACCACCCAAACCAACCAGCATTCTCATGACCACCCAAACCAACCAGCATTCTCATGACCACCAAACCAACCAGCATTCTCATGACCACCTAACCTAACAGCATTCTCATGACGACCAAACAAACAAACAACCTCACCTCCTTGTTTTATCCTCACATTACTCTTTAACGTAACACACCCTTTATATAGCCTCCACATTGACTCTGACCGGTACCCCTGTATATAGCCTCCACATTGACTCTGTACCGTACCCCCTGTATATAGCTTCCACATTGACTCTGCCGTAACACCCTGATATAGCCTCCACATTGACTCTGTACCGTACCCCTGTATATAGTCCTCCACATTGACTCTGTACCGTAACACCCTGTATATAGCCTCCACATTGACTCTGTACCGGTACCCCTATATAGCCTCCACATTGACTCTGTACCGGTACCCCCTGTATATAGCCTCCACATTGACTCTGTACCGTACCCCCTGTATATAGTCCACATTGACTCTGTACGTACCCCCTGTATTAGCCTCCACATTGACTCTGTACCGGTACCCCCCTGTATATAGCCTCCACATTGACTCTGTACCGGTACACCCTGTATATAGCAGCCACATTGACTCTGTACCGGTACCCCCTGTACATAGCCTCCACATTGACTCTGTACCGTAACACCCTGAATATAGCCTCCACATTGACTCTGTACCAGTACCTCCTGTTATATAGCCTCCACATTGACTCTGTACCGTAACACCCTGAATATAGCCTCCACATTGACTCTGTACCGTACGCCCCTTATATAGCCCCACATTGACCTGTACCGTACCCCTGTATTAGCCTCCACATTGACTCTGTACCGGTACCCCCTGTAATAGCCTCCAATTGACTCTGTACCGGTACCCCTGTATTAGCCTCCACATTGACTCTGTACCGGTACCCCTGTATATAGCCTCCACATTGACCTGTACCGGTACCACCCCCTGTATATAGCCTCCACATTGACTCTGTACCGTAACACCCTGTATATAGCCTCCACATTGACTCTGTACCGGTACCCCCTGTATATAGCCTCCACATTGACTCTGACGTAACACCCTGTATATAGCCTCCACATTGACTCTGTACCGTAACACCCTGTATATAGCCTCCACACTGACTCTGTACCGTAACCCCCTGTATATAGCCTCCACATTGACTCTGTACGGTACCCCCTGTATATCCTCCACATTGACTCTGTACCGGTACCCCCTGTATATAGCCTCCACATTACTCTGTACCGTAAACCCTGTATATAGCCTCTCACATTGACTCTGTACCGGTACCCCCCTGTATATAGCCTCCACATTGACTCTGTACCGGTACCCCCTGTATAGCCTCCCATTGACTCTGTACCGTAACACCCTGTATATAGCCTCCACATTGACTCTGTACCGTACACCGTATATAGCCTCCACATGACTCTGTACCGTAACACCCTGTATATAGCCTCCACATTGACTCTGTACCGGTACACCCTGTATATAGCCTCCACATTGACTCTGTACCGGTACCCCCCTGTATATAGCCTCGCTATTGTTATTTTACTGCTGCTCTTTAACTACTTGTTACTTTATTTTCTATTTTTTACTTAACACTTTTCTTAACTTCCTAAAGCATTGTTGGCTAAGGGGCTTGTAAGTAAGCATTTCACTGTAAGGTCTACTATACCTGTTGTAGTCGGCGCACGTAACAAATACAATTTGATTTGATTTAATTTACTATTGTAGTAGTAAAGTCTCTTGATAAAGGTCCTGAAAAATGTCTTTATCTAAACATAACTCCTGAATGTTGCCATAACAAAGACTATTATTGTAGTAGTAAAGTCTCTTGATAAAGGCCCTGAAACATGATTTTAATCGAAACATAACTCCTGAATGTTGCCGTAACAAAGACTATTATTGTAATAGTAAAGTCTCTTGATAAAGGCCCTGAAACATGATTTTAATCGAAACATAACTCCTGAATGTTGCCGTAACAAAGACTATTATTGTAATAGTAAAGTCTCTTGATAAAGGCCCTGAAACATGATTTTAATCGAAACATAACTCCTGAATGTTGCCGTAACAAAGACTATTATTGTAATAGTAAAGTCTCTTGATAAAGGCCCTGAAACATGATTTTAATCGAAACATCCTCCTGAATGTTGCCGTAACAAAGACTATTATTGTAATAGTAAAGTCTCTTGATAAAGGCCCTGAAACATGATTTTAATCGAAACATAACTCCTGAATGTTGCCGTAACAAAGACTATTATTGTAGTAGTAAAGTCTCTTGATAAAGGCCCTGAAACATGATTTTAATCTAAACATAACTCCTGAATGTTGCCGTAACAACGGAAGCGGCAGTGAGGAGAGGAGGTGGTCTGGTCTGTGGGTTCAGCACCACGGACAGCAACTCTACAGTCTGATGTACAGTACCTCTCTGACTGGGTTGGCTCTGTGTAGGATGTCCCCCTCACTCTCCTCACAGTGCCCTCTGCAGGCCGGTTCAGTAACTGCAGGAGAGCAATAGCAGTAGTACCATTAAAACCACAACAAGATACAAAGGCCACGTTCACACACTCATGTTGTACAGCTGATACACAAGGCTTTTGACACAACGGTTGTGACAATTTTTTAATGAGTTTGTCAGCCAAAACAATGTTGTACAAATGAGTTGTACATTCAACATCAGTTGTACAACCTGAGTGTGAACATGACCTGAGGTAAATGGCAAGGTTGTCCGATTGATGTAGCTAACTCACCAATCTGGGCAGTGAGGACTACAGCAGGGATAAGGATTTCCAGAGATGGAGCCTGGACCAGAGGGAGGCTGAGGATGAGAGAGTTCTGATTGTATTCATGTCTGTCAATGTGTTGACTGCTTGGATTGATCATCACAGACAGGTGTGAGTGAGAGAGTTGAGAGGTAAATGTAAAAAAAAAAAAACGTTTAAAAAAAAGGGTAAAACGAATTGATTGATTGTGAGTATTCCTCACCATGTCCCCAGACAGCTCTGTATCAGAGTGGAGAGACCGGAGAAGAACAACATGGAGGACAGTAACCTCTCTCTCTCTCCATCCTGTAACAGTAGATGTTGCTGTAACACACCCAGGCCCAGAACCAGCAGAGAGCACTGCACAAACACCTGCTGTAGGGAGAGAGATTCACAAGAATGGCAGAATGAAACTGGTACCAACAGCAAGCCAGTGGTAGGTAGGTACCAAGAGCAAGACAGGCTTGCTCTTGGTACCAACAGCAAGCCAGTGGTAGGTAGCTACCAAGAGCAAGCCAGTGGTAGGTAGCTACCAAGAGCAAGCCAGTGGTAGGTAGCTACCAAGAGCAAGCCAGTGGTAGGTAGGTACCAACAGCAAGCCAGTGGTAGGTAGGTACCAACAGCAAGCCAGTGGTAGGAAGGTACCAAAAGCAAGCCAGTGGTAAGTAGGTACCAACAGCATGCCAGTGGTAGGTAGGTACCAAGAGCAAGCCAGTGGTAGGTAGGTACGAAGAGCAAGCCAGTGGTAGGTAGGTACCAAAAGCAAGCCAGTGGTAAGTAGGTACCAACAGCATGCCAGTGGTAGGTAGGTACCAACAGCAAGCCAGTGGCAGGAAGGTACCAAAAGCAAGCCAGTGGTAAGTAGGTACCAACAGCATGCCAGTGGTAGGTAGGTACCAAGAGCAAGCCAGTGGTAGGTAGGTACGAAGAGCAAGCCAGTGGTAAGTAGGTACCAACAGCAAGCCAGTGGTAGGTAGGTACGAAGAGCAAGCCAGTGGTAGGTAGGTACCAAGAGCAAGACAGTGGTAGGTAGGTACCTACAGCATGCCAGTGGTAGGTAGGTAGGTACCTACAGCAAGCCAGTGGTAGGTAGGTACCAACAGCAAGCCAGTGGTAGGTAGGTACCAACAGCAAGCCAGTGGTAGGTAGGTACCAACAGCAAGCCAGTGGTAGGTAGGTACCAACAGCAAGCCAGTGGTAGGTAGGTACCAACAGCAAGCCAGTGGTAGGTAGGTACCAACAGCAAGCCAGTGGTAGGTAGGTACCAACAGCAAGCAGTGTAGGTAGGTACAACACAAGCCAGTGGTAGGTAGGTACAACAGCAAGCCAGTGGTAGGTAGTACCAACAGCAAGCCAGTGGTAGGTAGGTACCAACAGCAAGCCAGTGGTAGGTAGGTACCAACAGCAAGCCGTGGTAGGTAGGTACCAACAGCAAGCCAGTGAGGTAGTACCAACAGCAAGCCAGTGGTAGGTAGGTACCAACAGCAAGCCAGTGTATAGGTACCAACAGCACCAGTGGTAGGTAGGTACCAACAGCAAGCCAGTGGTAGGTAGGTACCAACAGCAAGACAGTGGTAGGTAGGTCCAACAGCAAGCCAGTGGTAGGTAGGTACCAACAGCAAGCCAGTGGTAGGTAGGTACCAACAGCAAGCCAGTGGTAGGTAGGTACCAACAGCAAGACAGTGGTAGGTAGGTACCAACAGCAAGCCAGTGGTAGGTAGGTACCAACAGCAAGCCAGTGGTAGGTAGGTACCAAGCAGCCGTGTAGGTAGTACCAACAGCATGACAGTGGTAGGTAGGTACCAACAGCAAGCCAGTGGTAGGTAGGTACCAACAGCAAGCCAGTGGTAGGTAGGTAGGCTACAACTGAGATTTAAACAACAACCTGGATATGGTCTGTGGTCACTGCATGTTTCTCCACACCGGTTCATGTTGAACTGTTTCAAGAGTAAGTACACATCTACTATATACTATAATATATGCCATAATGCTGACATTTTTATCCAAAGCAACTTACAGTCATGAGTACATATATTCAACTTAACTACAACAATGGCTTTGTCACGTAGCTGAGTGACCAAGGGGCTTACCTGTATCGCCAACAGCAGGTTTAGAAAGCAGGGTGGCTGTTGGTTCACACTTGAGATATCTGTCCTGCTGGTGCTTTTGGTTTCGTCAGGAAGCTCCGGGTCAAAACGCTGACCTGCGTCCATTATCATACACGGCTGTTTTCTTCTTGTCAAAACTCCTTACATGAATACAGATTTCCTTCTCTCTCTCACTCGCTTTTCTTCTCTCACTCCACTCTCTCTGTCTCTCTCTCTCTCTCTCGCTCTCTCTCTCTCTCTCTCTCTATTGCTATCTCTCTCTCTCTCTCGCTCTCTCTCTCTCTCTCTCTATTGCTATCTCTCTCTCTCTCTCTCTATTGCTATATCTCTCTCCCTCTCTCCTTCTCTCTTGCTCTCGGTCTTCAACTCATCCGCTGCAAACCCCTATACAACAACAGCGGATCAGCTGAAACGTGTAGTCATTCTGTCCCCTCTCTTCTGTCCTAGGTGAACTTTGACCCAAGACAGTTCCAAGTCAGTAGTTTGTCATTACTTGTATCTCCTTCTTTTAATCATTATCTTCACACACACACACACACACCAAAACAATGAGTGGGTGAGCTAAAATGCCAGCTGGATTGATTTTAAAGTCCTGACTATCATGACTATAAGATTATATAATCTCGGGAACCCAGAACTAAATCTTGAGCCAAATTGTCACACTGACCAACGTTAAGTCTGCCACAAAAAGACTACAGGTTATAGAAACATACGTACTGTAAAGTTGTGTTGAGAGAAAACACATGTAGTGTAAAGCTGTGTTGAGAGAAAACACACGTACTGTAAAGTTGTTGAGAGAAAACACACGTACTGTAAAGTTGTGTTGAGAGAAAACACACATACTGTAAAGCTGTGTTGAGAGAAAACACACGTACTGTAAAGCTGTGTTGAGAGAAAACACACGTACTGTAAAGCTGTGTTGAGAGAAAACACACGTACTGTAAAGCTGTGTTGAGAGAAAACACACGTACTGTAAAGTTGTGTTGAGAGAAAACACACGTACTGTAAAGTTGTGTTGAGAGAAAACACACGTACTGTAAAGCTGTGTTGAGAGAAAACACACGTACTGTAAAGTTGTGTTGAGAGAAAACACACGTACTGTAAAGTTGTGTTGAGAGAAAACACACGTACTGTAAAGTTGTGTTGAGAGAAAACACACGTACTGTAAAGTTGTGTTGAGAGAAAACACACGTACTGTAAAGTTGTGTTGAGAGAAAACACACGTACTGTAAAGTTGTGTTGAGAGAAAACACACGTACTGTAAAGTTGTGTTGAGAGAAAACACGTACTGTAAAGTTGTGTTGAGAGAAAACACACATACTGTAAAGCTGTGTTGAGAGAAAACGCATGTACTGTAAAGTTGTGTTGAGAGAAAACGCACGTACTGTAAAGCTGTGTTGAGAGAAAACACACGTACTGTAAAGTTGTGGTGAGAGAAAACACACGTACTGTAAAGCTGTGTTGAGAGAAAACACACGTACTGTAAAGTTGTGTTGAGAGAAAACACATGTACTGTAAAGTTGTGTTGAGAGAAAACACATGTACTGTAAAGTTGTGTTGAGAGAAAACACATGTACTGTAAAGTTGTGTTGAGAGAAAACACATGTACTGTAAAGTTGTGTTGAGAGAACACATGTACTGTAAAGCTGTGTTGAGAGAAAACACACGTACTGTAAAGTTGTGTTGAGAGAAAACACACGTACTGTAAAGTTGTGTTGAGAGAAAACACACATACTGTAAAGTTGTGTTGAGAGAAAACACACGTACTGTAAAGCTGTGGTGAGAGAAAACACACGTACTGTAAAGTTGTGTTGAGAGAAAACACATGTACTGTAAAGCTGTGTTGAGAGAAAAAACCGTACTGTAAAGTTGTGTTGAGAGAAAACACATGTACTGTAAAGTTGTGTTGAGAGAAAACACATGTACTGTAAAGTTGTGTTGAGAGAAAACACATGTACTGTAAAGTTGTGTTGAGAGAAAACACATGTACTGTAAAGTTGTGTTGAGAGAAATGATAGTACTGTAAAGTTGTGTTGAGCGATGATAGTACTGTAAAGTTGTGTTGAGAGAAAACACATGTACTGTAAAGTTGTGTTGAGAGAAAACACATGTACTGTAAAGTTGTGTTGAGCGATGATAGTACTGTAAAGTTGTGTTGAGCGATGATAGTACTGTAAAGTTGTGTTGAGCGATGATAGTACTGTAAAGTTGTGTTGAGCGATGATAGTACTGTAAAGTTGTGTTGAGCGATGATAGTACTGTAAAGTTGTGTTGAGCGATGATAGTACTGTAAAGTTGTGTTGAGCGATGATAGTACTGTAAAGTTGTGTTGAGCGTGATAGTACTGTAAATTTGTGTTGAGCGATGATAGTACTGTAAAGTTGTGTTGAGCGATGATAGTACTGTAAAGTTGTGTTGAGCGATGATAGTACTGTAAAGTTGTGTTGAACGATGATAGTAGGGGATACAAGGACAGGAACAAGTATGAACCACAGTGCAAAGAAAAATAGAGACCCAAATTGAGCATCTAAATTCCATTTTATTAGCATTGGCCAATCAGGAACAAGAAAAAACAGTATGTTTCCCCCATAGCTTGAGGAGGAACAAGGTCTTTATCACCCTAATGAGTTCAACATAGAGGATTTCTACTATAATATACACATATGGAATTATTTTGGCACGCTCCTTGACAAATTTACACACGTAACACAGATATGAATATTTTTTATATAACAATAAATGTCTCTTTATTGTCACAGTTTGGTAAATTAAACATATATAATATACATGGCAAATGCACAATAATAATAAATATGACTGATTAGGAGCGGTCTCTCCCGAGTCCCTAACCAATCAGAATGGTTCTTGTAAAACTGTCTTATCCAATCACCACACAGGAGAATGTGACAGCTATGACAATAGGCCATTAATAAAGTGGGAGGGACTTCTGAGGAGGGACAAATACAATCTGTATGAAGAAGACACACACACACTGGCGGATGCAAACACACACACACACACTCACACACACTCACACTCACACTCACACTCACACTCACACTCACACTCACACTCACACTCACACTCACACTCACACTCACACTCACACTCACACTCACACTCACACTCACACTCACACTCACACTCACACTCACATACAAAGTTACATTATCATTCGAGCAGGTCAGACGAAAATCTCTCTGGTATATCACGTCAATGGAACACCAGATGCCAGAAGTCTCACTGCACTGGGGCATGGCATGGGGATACAACAATAGCTATATTTTCATTTCAATATCTTCCAAGATCATTGCTTTAATTAACACCATACAAAAAAAAAAAAGAAGAATAAGTTGTGTTCTGAACCAGAAGACAACAGTCACACTTTTAAAAAAAACAACAACATAGAATGATGGCAACCGCAAAAGGGTCAGAGTTACTTAACGTCTATCTAAACACAGGAGAAACGTAAGACACACTTACTCTAAATAAACAGAATATCCCTCAGTGTAGAGACACTTGGATGTATATGATCACGCCTTCAGGAACCATATCTAGTGTCCTTACACAGATCGTCTGCTTCCTTAAATATCTTAAGGTAGGATGCAGGACATGTAGAGTTAAGTGAGTAACGTTTGGTGCAAGAGGACTA
>NW_024058752.1:183369-230869 GCF_016432855.1 Salvelinus namaycush
TGACCACCAAACCAAACAGCAGCCTCATGACAGAGAACCAAACAGCATTTCTCATACCACCCAACAAACCACAGCCTCATGACCACCAAACAAACCAGCAACCTCGTGATCACCAAACCACCCACATTCTCATGACCACCAAACCAAAAAGCAGCATTTCATGACCACCAAACCAAACAGCATTCTCATGAGCACCAAACCAACCAACATTCTCATGACCACCAACCCATCCACAGCGTGACCACCAAAACCAACCAGCCACCTCATGACACCAAACCAACCAGCATTCTCATGACCACCCAAACCAACCAGCATTCTCATGACCACAAAACCAAACACAGCCTCATGACACCAAACCAACCAGCATTCTCATGACCACCCAAACCAACCAGCATTCTCATGACCACCAAACCAAACAGCAGTCTCATGACACCAAACCAACCAGCAGCCTCATGACCATCAAACCAACCAGTAGCCTCATAACCACCAAACCAACCAGCATTCTCATGACCACCAAACCAAACAGCAGTATTTCATGACCACCAAACCAAACAGCATTCTCATGACCACCAAACCAACCAGCATTTTCTTGACCACCAAACCAACCAGCAGCATCATGACCACCAAACCAAGCAGCAGCCTCATGACCACCCAAACCATCCAGCAGCCTCATAACCACCAAACCGACCAGCAGCCTCATGACACCAAACCAACCATCATTCTCATGACCACCCAAACCAACCAGCATTCTCATGACCACCAAACCAAACAGCAGCCTCATGACACCAAACCAACCAGCATTCACATGACGACCAAACCCTAGTACCTCTGACCTCCAAACCAACCAGCCCTCATGGCCACCAATCCAACCAGCAGACCATGTCCTCAACCAACCAGCAGCATCACAACACCAACAAAACATAAGCCTCATGACCAATAAACCAACCTTCAGCCTCATGACCACAAAACCAATCAGCAGCCATTCAACCACCAAACCAAACAGTAGCCTCATGACCAACAAACCATCCAGCAGACTCATGACTACAAAACCAACCAGCGGCCTCATGGCCACCAAACCAACCAGCAGCCTTATGACCAGCAAATTAAACAGCAGCATCATGACCACCAAACCAACTTGCAGCCCCATGACCACCAAACCAACCAACAGCATCATGACCACCAAACCAAACAGCAGCCTCATGACCACCAAACCAACCAGCATTCTCATGACCACCAAACCAACCAGCAGACTCATGACCACCAAACCAACTTGCATCATCATGACCACCAAACCACCAGCAGCCTCATGAACACCAAACCAACCAGCAGCCTCATAACCACCAAACCAACCAGCAGCCTCATGACCACCAAACCAACCAGCATTCTCATGACCACCAAACCAAACAGCATTCTCATGACCACCAACCAACCAGCATTCTCATGACCACCAAACCATCAGCAGCAGCGTGACCACCAAACCAATCAGCAGCCTCATGACACCAAAAACAACCAGCATTCTCATGATTACCAAACCAAATAGCAACCTCATGACCTCCAAACCAACCAGCAGCCTCATGAACACCAAACCAACCAACATTCTCATGACCACCAAACCAACCAGCAGCCTCAAGGCCACCAAAGCAACCATCAGCTTCAAGGCCACCAAACCAACCAGCATCCTCATGACCACCAAACCAACCAGCAGCATCACGACCGCCATACCAACCAGCAGCACTATGACAACCAAACCAACCAGCAGCCTCATGACCACCAAACCAACCAGAAGCATCATTTCCACAAAACGAACCTGCAGCAACATGACCACCAACCCAACGAAAGCCTCATGACCACCAAACTAACCAGCATTTTCTTGACCACCAAACCAACCAGCAGCCTCATGACCACCAAACCAAACAGCAGCATCATTACCACCCAAACCAAACAGCAGCATCATATCCACCAAACCAACCAGCATTCTCATGACCACCAAACCAAACAGCAGCCTCATGACACCAAACCAACCAGCATTCACATGACGACCAAACCCAATAGTAGCCTCATGACCTCCAAACCAACCAGCAGCCTCATGGCCACCAATCCAACCAGCAGACTCATGTCCAACAAACCAACCAGCAGCATCACGAACACCAAACAAAACATAAGCCTCATGACCAATAAACCAACCTTCAGCCTCATGACCACAAAACCAATCAGCAGCCATTCAACCACCAAACCAAACAGTAGCCTCATGACCAACAAACCAACCAGCAGACTCATGACCAGCAAATTAAACAGCAGCATCATGACCACCAAACCAACTTGCAGCCCCATGACCACCAAACCAACCAACAGCATCATGACCACCAAACCAACCAGCAGCCTCATGACCACCAAACCAACCAGCATTCTCATGACCACCAAACCAACCAGCAGCCTCATGACCACCAAACCAACCAGCAGCCTCATGACCACCAAACCACCAGCAGCCTCATGACCACCAAACCAACCAGCAGCCTCATAACCACCAAACCAACCAGCAGCCTCATGACCACCAAACCAACCAGCATTCTCATGACACCAAACCAAACAGCATTCTCATACCACCAAACCAACCAGCATTCTCATGACCACCAAACCATCAGCAGCAGCGTGACCACCAAACCAATCAGCAGCCTCATGACCACCAAAACAACCAGCATTCTCATGATTACCAAACCAAATAGCAACCTCATGACCTCCAAACCAACCAGCAGCCTCATGACCACCAAACCAACCAGCATTCTCATGACCACCAAACCAACCAGCAGCCTCATGACCACCAAACCAACCAGCATTCTCATGACCACCAAACCAAACAGCATTCTCATGACCACCAAACCAACCAGCATTCTCATGACCACCAAACCATCAGCAGCAGCGTGACCACCAAACCAACCAGCAGCCTCATGACCACCAAACCAACCAGCATTCTCATGACCACCAAACCAAATAGCAACCTCATGACCTCCAAACCAACCAGCAGCCTCATGAACACAAACAACCAACATTCTCATGACCACCAAACCAACCAGCAGCCTCAAGGCCACCAAAGCAACCATCACTCTTCAACCACCAAACCAACCAGCATCCTCATGACCACCAAACCAACCAGCACATCACGACCCCATACCAACCACAGCACTATGACAACCAAACCAACCAGCAGCCTCATGACCACCAAACCAACCAGAAGCATCATTTCCACAAAACCAACCTGCAGCAACATGACCACCAACCCAACCAAAGCCTCATGACCACCAAACTAACCAGCATTTTCTTGACCACCAAACCAACCAGCAGCCTCATGACCACCAAACCAAACAGCAGCATCATTACCACCCAAACCAAACAGCAGCATCATATCCACCAAACCAACCAGCATTCTCATGACCACCAAACCAACTAGCAGCGTCATGACCACCAAACCAACTAGCATTCTCAAGGCCACCAAAGCTAACATCAGCCTCATGACCACCAAAGCAACCAGCAGGCTCATGACCACAAACCAACCACCAGCCACATGACCACCTTACCAACCAGCAGCCTCATGACCAACAAACCAACCAGCAGCCTCATAACCACCAAACAAATACGCAGCCTCGCAACAATTATTCCAACCAGCAGTCTCATGACCATCAAACCAACCAGTAGCCTCATGACCAGCTAACCAACCAGCATTCTCATGACCCCCAAACCAACCATCATCCTCATGACCATCAAACCAGCCAGCAGCCTCATGTCCACCATTCCAACCTGCAGCCTCATGAACACCAAACCAACCAGCAGAATCACGACCACCAAACCAACCAGCAGCCTCATACCCACCAAACAAACCAACAGCATCATTTTCACAAAACCAACCTGCAGCAACATGACGACCAACCGAACCAAAGCCTCATGACGACCAAACCAACCAGCAGTAGCATGTCCACCATTCCAACCTGCAGGCTCATGAACACCAAACCAACCAGCAGAATCACGACCACCAAACCAACCAGCAGCAACATGACCACCAACCGAACCAAAGCCTCATGACCACCAAACCAACCAGCATTTTCTTGACCACCAAACCAACCAGCAGCATCATGACCACCAAACCAAACAGCAGCCTCATGACCACCAAACCATCCAGCATTATCATGACCACCCAAACCAAGCAGCATTCTCATGACCACCAAACCAAACAGCAGCCTCATGACCACCAAACCATCCAGCAGCCTCATAACCACCAAACCAACCAGCAGCCTCATGACACCAAACCAACCAGCATTATCATGACCACCCAAACCAACCAGCATTCTCATGACCACCAAACCAAACAGCAGCCTCATGACCACCAAACCAAACATCAGCCTCATGACACCAAACCAACCAGCATTCTCATGACCACCCAAACCAACCAGCATTCTCATGACCACCCAAACCAACCAGCAGCCTCATGACCATCAAACCAACCAGCAGCCTCATGATCACCAAACTAACCAGCATTTTCTTGACCACCAAACCAACCAGCAGCCTCATGACCACCATACCAAGCAGCAGCCTCATGACCACCCAAACCATCCAGCAGCCTCATATCCACCAAACCAACCAGCAGCCTCATAACCACCAAACCAACCAGCATTCTCATGACCACCAAACCAAACAGCAGCCTCATGACACCAAACCAAACAGCAGTCTCATGACCACCAAACCAACCAGCAGCCTCATGACCACCAAACAAACCAGCAGCCTCATGACGACATAACCCAATAGTAGCCTCATGTCCACCATTCCAACCTGCACCTCATGAACACCAAACCAACCAGCAGAATCACGACCACCAAACCAACCAGCAGCCTCATGCCCACCAAACAAACCAGCAGCATCATTTTCACAAAACCAACCTGCAGGCTCATGACCACCAACCGAACCAAAGCCTCATGACCATCAAACCAACCAGCATTTTCTTGACCACCAAACCAACCAGCAGCATCATGACCACCAAACCAAGCAGCAGCCTCATGACCACCCAAACCAACCAGCAGCAACATGACCACCAACCGAACCAAAGCCTCATGACCACCAAACCAACCAGCATTTTCTTGACCATCAAACCAACCACAGCATCATGACCACCAAACAAACAGCAGCCTCATGACCACCAAACCATCCAGCATTATCATGACCACCCAAACCAAGCAGCATTCTCATGACCACCAAACCAAACAGCAGCCTCATGACCACCAAACCATCCAGCAGCCTCATGACCACCAAACCAACCAGTAGCCTCATAACCACCAAACCAACCAGCATTCTCATGACCACCCAAACCAACCAGCATTCTCATGACCACCAAACCAAACAGCAGCCTCATGACCACCAAACCAAACATCAGCCTCATGACACCAAACCAACCAGCATTCTCATGACCACCCAAACCAACCAGCAGCCTCATGACCATCAAACCAACCAGCAGCCTCATGATCACCAAACTAACCAGCATTTTCTTGACCACCAAACCAACCAGCAGCCTCATGACCACCATACCAAGCAGCAGCCTCATGACCACCCAAACCATCCAGCAGCCTCATATCCACCAAACCAACCAGCAGCCTCATAACCACCAAACCAACCAGCATTCTCATGACCACCTAACCTAACAGCATTGTCATGACGACCAAACAAACCAGCAACCTCATGACCACCAAACCAACCAGCAGCCTCATGACCACCAAACAAACCAGCAGCCTCATGACGACATAACCCAATAGTAGCCTCATGTCCACCATTCCAACCTGCAGCCTCATGAACACCAAACCAACCAGCAGAATCACGACCACCAAACCAACCAGCAGCCTCATGCCCACCAAACAAACCAGCAGCATCATTTTCACAAAACCAACCTGCAGGCTCATGACCACCAACCGAACCAAAGCCTCATGACCATCAAACAACCAGCATTTCTTGACCACCAAACCAACCAGCAGCATCATGACCACACAACAAACACACATCACGAGACACAAACCCAAAAACAACAGCCAGTACATACCGTATTGAACAGGGTTGAGGGTTAGTTAGTCTATTCATGCGGGATCATCACGATACCTGGCAACCTGGGAATCAACATACAAAACCTGGCAACCTTGACACAAACACACTTTAGTGGGTGAGGGGGTTTGGGAGAAACCCAACGAGTCACATCAAAAAGGTCTAGAAGCGCTTAGGGCTGGTAACATGGTAGCATGGCCTAGGAGCTCTTAGGGCTGGTAACATGGTAGCATGGTCTAGGGGCTCTTAGGGCTGGTAGCATGGTAGCATGGTCTAGGAGCTCTTAGGGCTGGTAACATGGTAGCATGGTCTAGGAGCTCTTAGGGCTGGTATCATGGTAGCATGGTCTAGGAGCTCTTAGGGCTGGTAGCATGGTAGCATGGTCTAGGGGCTCTTAGGGCTGGTAGCATGGTAGCATGGTCTAGAGGCTCTTAGGGCTGGTAGCATGGTAGCATGGTCTAGGGGCTCTTAGGGCTGGTAGCATGGTAGCATGGTCTAGGAGCTCTTAGGGCTGGTAGCATGGTAGCATGGTCTAGGAGCTCTTAGGGCTGGTAACATGGTAGCATGGTCTAGGGGCTCTTAGGGCTGGTAGCATGGTAGCATGGTCTAGGAGCTCTTAGGGCTGGTAACATGGTAGCATGGTCTAGGAGCTCTTAGGGCTGGTAGCATGGTAGCATGGTCTAGGGGCTCTTAGGGCTGGTAGCATGTTAGCATGGTCTTGGGGCTCTTAGGGCTGGTAGCATGGTAACATGGTAGCATGGTCTAGGAGCTCTTAGGGCTGGTAGCATGGTAGCATGGTCTTGGGGCTCTTAGGGCTGGTAGCATGGTAACATGGTAGCATGGTCTAGGAGCTCTTAGGGCTGGTAGCATGGTCTAGGAGCTCTTAGGGCTGGTAGCATGGTAGCATGGTCTAGGAGCTCTTAGGGCTGGTAGCATGGTAGCATGGTCTAGGGGTTCTTAGGGCTGGTAGCATGGTAGCATGGTCTAGGAGCTCTTAGGGCTGGTAGCATGGTAGCATGGTCTAGGAGCTCTTAGGGCTGGTAACATGGTAGCATGGTCTAGGAGCTCTTAGGGCTGGTAACATGGTAGCATGGTCTAGGAGCTCTTAGGGCTGGTAGCATGGTAGCATGGTCTAGGGGCTCTTAGGGCTGGTAGCATGGTAGCATGGTCTAGGGGCTCTTAGGGCTGGTAACATGGTAGCATGGTCTAGGAGCTCTTAGGGCTGGTAGCATGGTAGCATGGTCTAGGAGCTCTTAGGGCTGGTAGCATGGTAGCATGGTCTAGGGGTTCTTAGGGCTGGTAGCATGGTAGCATGGTCTTGGGGCTCTTAGGGCTGGTAGCATGGTAACATGGTAGCATGGTCTAGGAGCTCTTAGGGCTGGTAGCATGGTAGCATGGTCTTGGGGCTCTTAGGGCTGGTAGCATGGTAACATGGTAGCATGGTCTAGGAGCTCTTAGGGCTGGTAGCATGGTCTAGGAGCTCTTAGGGCTGGTAGCATGGTAGCATGGTCTAGGAGCTCTTAGGGCTGGTAGCATGGTAGCATGGTCTAGGGGTTCTTAGGGCTGGTAGCATGGTAGCATGGTCTAGGAGCTCTTAGGGCTGGTAGCATGGTAGCATGGTCTAGGAGCTCTTAGGGCTGGTAACATGGTAGCATGGTCTAGGAGCTCTTAGGGCTGGTAACATGGTAGCATGGTCTAGGGGCTCTTAGGGCTGGTAGCATGGTAGCATGGTCTAGGGGCTCTTAGGGCTGGTAGCATGGTAGCATGGTCTAGGGGCTCTTAGGGCTGGTAACATGGTAGCATGGTCTAGGAGCTCTTAGGGCTGGTAGCATGGTAGCATGGTCTAGGAGCTCTTAGGGCTGGTAGCATGGTAGCATGGTCTAGGGGTTCTTAGGGCTGGTAGCATGGTAGCATGGTAGCAAGGTCTAGGGGCTCTTAGGGCTGGTAGCATGGTAGCATGGTAGCATGGTCTAGGGGCTCTTAGGGCTGGTAGCATGGTAGCATGGTCTAGGAGCTCTTAGGGCTGGTAGCATGGTAGCATGGTCTAGGAGCTCTTAGGGCTGGTAGCATGGTAGCATGGTCTAGAGGCTCTTAGGGCTGGTAGCATGGTAGCATGGTCTAGGGGCTCTTAGGGCTGGTAGCATGGTAGCATGGTCTAGGAGCTCTTAGGGCTGGTAGCATGGTAGCATGGTCTAGGGGCTCTTAGGGCTGGTAGCATGGTAGCATGGTCTAGGGGCTCTTAGGGCTGGTAGCATTGTAGCATGGTCTAGGAGCTCTTAGGGCGGGTAGCATGGTAGCATGGTCTAGGAGCTCTTAGGGCTGGTAGCATGGTAGCATGGTCTAGGAGCTCTTAGGGCTGGTAGCATGGTAGCATGGTCTAGGGGCTCTTAGGGCTGGTAACATGGTAGCATGGTCTAGGGGCTCTTAGGGCTGGTAACATGGTAGCATGGTCTAGGGGCTCTTAGGGCTGGTAGCATGGTAGCATGGTCTAGGAGCACTTAGGGCTGGTAGCATGGTAGCATGGTCTAGGGGCTCTTAGGGCTGGTAGCATGGTAGCATGGTAGCATTGTAGTGTGGTCTAGGAGCACTTAGGGCTGGTAGCATGGTAGCATGGTAACATGGTAGCATGGTCTAGGGGCTCTTAGGGCTGGTAGCATGGTAGCATGGTCTAGGAGCACTTAGGGCTGGTAGCATGGTAGCATGGTCTAGGAGCTCTTAGGGCTGGAGGCATGGTAGCATGGTAGCATGGTCTAGGAGCTCTTAGGGCTGGTAGCATGGTAGCATGGTCTAGGAGCTCTTAGGGCTGGTAGCATGGTAGCATGGTCTAGGGGCTCTTAGGGCTGGTAGCATGGTAGCATGGTCTAGGAGCTCTTAGGGCTGGTAGCATGGTAGCATGGTCTAGGGGCTCTTAGGGCTGGTAGCATGGTAGCATGGTCTAGGAGCTCTTAGGGCTGGAGGCATGGTAGCATGGTAGCATGGTCTAGGGGCTCTTAGGGCTGGTAGCATGGTAGCATGGTCTAGGAGCTCTTAGGGCTGGTAGCATGGTAGCATGATCTAGGAGCTCTTAGGGCTGGTATCATGGTAGCATGGTCTAGGGGCTCTTAGGGCTGGTAGCATGGTGGCATGGTCTAGGGGCTCTTAGGGCTGGTAGCATGGTAGCATGGTCTAGGAGCTCTTAGGGCTGGTAGCATGGTAGCATGGTCTAGGGGCTCTTAGGGCTGGTAGCATGGTAGCATGGTCTAGGAGCTCTTAGGGCTGGTAGCATGGTAGCATGGTCTAGGGGCTCTTAGGGCTGGTAGCATGGTAGCATGGTCTAGGAGCTCTTAGGGCTGGTAGCATGGTAACATGGTAGCATGGTCTAGGAGCTCTTAGGGCTGGTAGCATGGTAACATGGTAGCATGGTCTAGGGGCTCTTAGGGCTGGTATCATGGTAGCATGGTCTAGGAGCTCTTAGGGCTGGTAGCATGGTAGCATGGTCTAGGGGCTCTTAGGGCTGGTAGCATGGTAGCATGGTCTAGGGGCTCTTAGGGCTGGTAGCATGGTAGCATGGTCTAGGGGCTCATAGGGCTGGTAGCATGGTAGTGTGGTCTAGCTCCTTCATCCCCATCAGCCACCCCTCATCCTGCAACACACACACACACACACACACACACACACACACACACACACACACACACACACACACACACACACACACACACACACACACACACACACACACACACACACACACACACACACACACACACACACACACTTGTGGATATACAGGTAACTGCCAAAGTAAAGGAAACACCAACATAAAGTGTCTTAATAGGGTGTTGGGTCACCACGAGCCAGAACAGCTTCAATGAACCTTGGTATAGATTCTACAAGTGTCTGGAACTCTATTGGAGGGATGTGACATCATTCTTCCACTAGAAATTCCATCATTTGGTGTTTTGTTGATGATGGTGGAAAACGTTGTCTCAGGCGCCGCTCCACAATCTCCAATAAGTGTTCAAATGAATGACTGGTGACTGAGACTGCCACGGCATATGGTGGCGGCAGGTAGTGGTTAGAGGTTAGAGCATCGGACTAGTAACCGAAAGGTTGCAAGATCGAATCGAATCCCGGAGCTGACAAGGTAAAAATCTGTCGTTTTGCCCCTGAACAAGGCAGTTAACCCACTGTTCCTAGGCCGTCATTGAAAATAAGAATTTCTGACTTGCCTAGTTAAATAAAGGTAAATAAATGTTTAACATACACTGAGTTTACAAAACATTAGGAACACCTTCCTAATATTCAGTTGCACATAGGCCTGTGGCGGTCAAGAAATTCCGTCAGCCGGTGATTGTCAAGCAAATAACTGCCGGTCTCACGGTGATTGACCGTTAATTAATATAAAACACATTTAGCATCTCCCGGCTTCCACACACAGCCTACAAGCCATTTTAAAAAGTCTAATAAATCCATGTAACATATCCTAAACCTTCACAATAAATCCATTATTTATTTTAGACAGGTCTAAAGAAGCATGATATGAAGAAAATGTAGTTTCTTTTAGAAGAAAATAATAGCATACTCTGAGTTGTCCTTATGTTGGCTCCTGATGTGGCGATGCCAAATGGCTGTTGGTGTAACGAGTGTGTTGGGGTTCGGCAAGCATAATTTAACAAACAAATTAACAAAACAAGAAACACGAACAACGCACAGACAGGAAACTGAAACAGAAACAATCACGCCTGGGGAAGGAACCAAAGGGAGTGACAGATATAGGGAAGGAAATCAGGGAGGTGGTGGAGTCCAGGTGAGTCTGATGACACGCAGGTGCGCGTAACGATGGTGACAGGTCTGCGCCATAACAAGCAGCCTGGTGACCTAGAGGCCCGGAGAGGGAGCACACGTGACACTGGGCTACACTAGTTCATTTAGCAGAAAAGATTTGCTTATAATTCTGTGGCATTATTTTATATTATTTTATAGTATGAAGAATACAATGGAACAAAGCTGAGTAAAATAGAAAGGATATTTTCTCCAAAGGATTTGAGGGAGTGCGCACATGCAGCTATTCTGTGTTGAGCGGGGGAACAAAGAAACAGATACTCCTATATGCTTAATTTAGAGTTATTAATGTAACTTTAGTTGTTCTACAAAAGTTGGGCTATATGTTTTTGATTTGTAATACATTGTAAGACTGCATGTTGTGACAAAAAAGTTGATTGATTGGAATGAGCTCTGCTTTGTTTTTTTTCGCAGGTTGTACACACTTCATCAGTCTCTCATTCACAATTTGACAAGCACTTGATAATGTCTCAAATTTCACGGTGGCGTCCCCTTTGTGGCCATAATGCCCCCTAAAAAATACATGCCTTTTGCGGGCTCGGAGTGCTGCATTGTGCACTTCTCCCTGAGTGTGCTGCAGACATCGAAGCGGTCTCTCACTCACACGGCTCTCCGTCACGTGATCGGATCTTTCTCACTGGCTACAAGTGAAGACAGACACATCGGGGACGCAACTGCGAGCGACTTTATCCAATTCCAAGGTGAATATTGAAGATATTGGAAGAACTGTCCACATTTACTTTTATAAGATAAGTAGGCATAACGAACAGCAAAATCCCTAGCCTATGTCAACCTACTATCCCCCATAGTATAAAAGTTAACCAATTTGATTCTGAGTGAGAAATAAATATTCCAAACCTAGTCTGGGACAGTTGTGGGATGCAATAGATCCCAAATGAACACAACAACTAACATAAATAAAACCTGTTTTTATCCAGTGTGGCTGACACAACAGATCAGAATATTTAGCTTAAAATGTTGATAAACTATTAGGCTATTTCTTCACATTATAGGCACAGCAATGCGCACATGGTAGTAGGATATAAGCGTAAATGTTCCATTAGCAGGAAAACACCATTGTCAAAAGTGACCGCAAATGCGATTATGCAGGTAACGCTTTTATTATAAAGGTGCATTTTTGTGGTGAATAGTATCTTCCACAAACTTGAAACTCACACGCTGCTTATGTATGGCAGTTAGGCTCTACACCCCTTGTAAAGTGGATTAATGTGCTTAATTTGAAGAAGTTATTTGGCCACTTTAGTTGTGATACAAACCTTATCAGCCTATAGGCTAGGCTACATGAGGTGTGCTTCGAACAAATCGCAAAAAAAAAGACATTGTTTCTAATGCTGGGCATCATTCACAAGTGATAATATATCATTCACAAGTGATAGGCTAATATTGTCACCCATCACACTATTCTTGATTTAATATTGTCTTGACAGATACTAAATAATATATGTGTGACATTTGTTTTGATTTAGAATGGACCATTACCATGCACCTGTATTATAGCAAACACCACAGAAACGGAATTGGTGCTCGCTAGCTCAGCAAATTCAGCAATTGTGGAAAGCCAGCCAATATGAAACGAAAGCATAAACTATATTAAAATTACAAAAGGTTGCAGCATACGTTGTGTAAATGGTGAACTCATACAGCTGTCAACCCTTGTCACTGCAATCCGTTTCACATTTGCTAGCTGACTAGCTAGCTACCTTGTAGATCGAAGCCCATTATAGAATGATAATAGATGATAGACATCTCCTACTGTAAATAACCTGCACACTGTGTGTGTGTGTGTGTGTGTGTAGCCAGCCAGCCAGATAGATGAAGGCAAAAAAAATAAAAAAAGATGGACATCAGAACAAGTCAGAACCCTAGTAGCCGAATATCTCATATACTAGTTGATAAAATGTTCTTAAGAAATAAGTGAAATACTAATGGAAATGTTTCAAATGTGTCATTAGGCAGAGCAGGCATCAGATGGCACACAGACAGCAGAGCAGGCATCAGATGGCACACAGACTGCAGAGCAGGCATCAGATGGCACACAGACAGCAGAGCTGGGGACAGATGGCACACAGACAGCAGAGCAGGCATCAGATGGCACACAGCGAGCAGAGCAGGCATCAGATGGCACACAGACAGCAGAGCAGACAGCAGATGGCACACAGACAGCAGAGCAGGCATCAGATGGCACACAGACAGCAGAGCAGGCATCAGATGGCACACAGCGAGCAGAGCAGGCATCAGATGGCACACAGACAGCAGAGCAGGCATCAGATGGCACACAGACAGCAGAGCAGACAGCAGAGCAGGCATCAGATGGCACACAGACAGCAGAGCAGGCATCAGATGGCACACAGACAGCAGAGCAGGCATCAGATGGCACACAGACAGCAGAGCAGGCATCAGATGGCACACAGACAGCAGAGCTGGGGACAGATGGCACACAGACAGCAGAGCTGGGGACAGATGGCACACAGACAGCAGAGCTGGGGACAGATATGCAGGGACAGACTGGCAGAGACAGACTGGCAGGGACAGACTGGCAGAGACAGACTGGCAGAGACAGGGAGTCTCAGGTAAGTTTGTTGAGTCTTTGTTTGGCAACATTATGAAAGGTTCTCTCTTTTTTGGACTTGTAAAATAGGGACATAATTGGAAAATGCCATGGATACCCCCACTCTCAACTTAAACTGGTGACTGAACTAAGATTTGTTTAAGGCAATGGTATTGCTGTTGTGATTGTGTAGTTTTGGGTACCCGGTAGTTAGGAGTATGGCAAACACCTTATTTATTTTCTAGGAGACAGACTGTGAGTCAGTGAGGGTGGTGAAAGGGAAATGGCCAAGGAGAGAGACTTCAGAGGACAGTGTCACAGCCACGGCAGGACCAGGTGTCACCCTTGTTGCCAGCAGCACCAGTATAGGGGACAGTGGCACAGCCACGGCAGGACCAGGTGTCACCCTTGTTGCCAGCAGCACCAGTATAGGGGACAGTGGCACAGCCACAGCAGGACCAGGTGTCACCCTTGTTGCCAGCAGCACCAGTATAGGGGACAGTGGCACAGCATTGTCCAGTTACCTCAGTGATGACACAAAACCATATCAGCCACACCCACAATTTATAGAACCGCAAACTCTTGCCAACAGAGTGTTGACGTTTCAAGAGAAATGGTTTCGCGATTTCCCCTGGCTGCATTATAACCCATCAATAAAAGGAGTGTTGTGTTTTCACTGTAGCCACAGGGTTTTGTGATGAGTGCGTACTGGCGGCAGAGAAGTCAGGCGCAGGAGAGCAAAGACTGTGTTACAACGGCGCAGTTTAATAACAACAATCACAGTGAACAAAAACAATAAATATATACAATGGGGAAAAACCCTTCGCACGCCAGACAGTACACTTACTAATGATTTATACATACTTTTATACATACTTGTCCATAGCTGCTGTTTGAAGAGTTGAGACACTGACTGAACAATAAATATGTATTTTAGAAGGACATTTTTGGTTTGATTTATTTGAGTTATTCATTGAAGTAGTTATTTTGCTTTGAGAGCTGTACTTATTTTGAGCTTTTTGTTCTTGTAAAGATATTGTAGAAGACTCAGGCCAGTGGCACATATTTAATGACTATATAAATGTATCAGAAAAAGTCTAATTAAAAGGTCAATTCAAAACGGAGACCAACTTTGTGATGGTTCTCAATGGAGATTCTTTTAGATGCGATCACACCATGTTCATTGTATTTACGAAAACTGGACCCATACACAGTGTACAGTACCATTGCCACCTACTGGCCTTTCTTGGTATTGCTGGTTGTAAATACATACTGGAATGATAAGGAACACTGCTATAACTATTATTAGTAGTAGTATTATAACGATGTAAACATTTGAACAAGTTGGGACAACCCTTCAGTTCAACTACCTATCAATTATCCAGTAGTAGTGATTATGGTTCCTCAATATACATTTAACATATTACAACGTAGGCTGTGTGTTACAGCACCACTTTTGGTGTCCCCCTCAGGCATTGCTCTTGAGAAAATGTCATGTACTTGTCCCCTCCAAAGTTGATATCAGATTTTCGCCCCTGAGTAACCCCCTTCCCCATACCCATCTCAGCCATTTTGTCCTCCCGATAAGCTCTCGATTCAATATAATAAAAATAACAACTCCTTCCGGATAAAGAAGAGACATCAACGTCGATAAAACAAATAGTCACCGCTCGTTATTCTAGGCGTAGCACCTTTACAAGGTATCGGGTGTCTGTGTGTAGCGAATAGACCAAGCCACGGGGTTCCAGCTTCCAGTGATGCCTTCCGTTATGTCAGTCAGTGGATGATAATAACCAATGTATCCGGGTTTCAGCTTTTCGTTTTAAGAGGAGAGGCATCACTGGAAGCTGGAACCCCGTGGCTTGGTCTATCCGGGTTTCCTCTTAAAACGAAAAGCTGACTAGCCCACTGCACATGCCACTGTTTACCTAGTTCTACTGTTATTTCCCCTTTATGCACTTGGGGGCGACATTGCTTTGGTCAGCTTACCAAAGAAAACGGAAAGTCCTGTTTGGACTAAAGACTTGACTGTAAAAAGTCCTGTTTGGACTAAAGACTTGACTGTAAAAGGTCCTGTTTGGACTAAAGACTTGACTGTAAAAAGTTCTGTTTGGACTAAAGACTTGACTGTAAAAAGTCCTGTTTGGACTAAAGACTTGACGGTAGGCCTACTAACTGTGTGAAGAAGTACAGTATGGAAACAACCAGAGAAAAACGATGGGCTAGTTAAAGACAAAGGCCGAGGATAGTAGTCAAGGCATCAAATATACATACTGTAGTTTATTATGTTGGCCGGTCCGGTGCTGTCCATGGTCCTGAATCACTGTCAGTCTACTACAGCCTCGGTACCTGTGGTGGTCCTGAATCACTGTCAGTCTACTACAGCCTCGGTACCTGTGGTGGTGATGAATCACTGTCAGTCTACTACAGCCTCGGTACCTGTGGTGGTGATGAATCACTGTCAGTCTACTACAGCCTCGGTGCCTGTGGTGGTGATGAATCACTGTCAGTCTACTACAGCCTCGGTACCTGTGGTGGTGCTGAATCACTGTTAGTCTACTACAGCCTCGGTGCCTGTGGTGGTGATGAATCACTGTCAGGCTACTACAGCCTCGGTACCTGTGGTGATTCTGAATGGTCAGTATTCTGTGTGTGAATGTTGTGGACCACAGATAACACACAGGGGGACGGTTTTCCCTCGATGTTTCTTCTAAATATGAATAATGTACATTACCATCATTTAAAAGGCTTTTTAATGTAGCATGATCCTTTCAGATGATCTCATCTATATATGTATTTGTACTGTATGTTATTTTCTCATTGTCACGTTCTGACCTTTATTTCCTTTGTTTTGTCTTTATTTAGTATGGTCAGGGCGTGAGTTGGGGTGGGCACTCTATGTTTGTATTTCTATGTTTTCCTATTTCTGTGTTTTGCCTGGTTCTCAATCAGAGGCAGGTGTTTTGTGTTGTCTCTAATTGGGAACCATATTTAGGTAGCCTGTTTTGTATTGGGTTTTGTGGGTGGTTGTCTTCAGTCTTTGTACCAGATAGAACTGTTTCGGTTTTCACATTTGTTGTTTTGTAATTTGTTGTAGTGTTCAGTTTTTGATTATTCATTAAAACATGATGAACACTAATCCCGCTGCGCTTTGGTCCTCTCCTTCTTCCACAGAAGAAAACCGTTACACTCATATTTATTTAATTTCTCCGACAGTAAATAAAGCAAATGAACAAAACATGACTTCGCCACGTCTCGAGTAGCGCACTTTCCACCCGTTGATATCCTCTCCTGTGCTGCAGCCTACAACCCCGTGTTCCTGTGCGTAATGGTCTCATCCAAGGCAAACTGGAGCTACGCGATGCGAGCAGAGGAGGCTTGGAAACAAAGAAACCACCGTGTCGGATTTGGGGAAGAACAAGAGTCAAGAAATCTCAAACCAAGAGATGGACCACAATTTATGACCACAGTTTTAATTTAAAAAAAACAAGGCTTGATTTTATATTTCGAAAGATAGGTGGTCCATTATTGAATATAACAGAATCTGGAGCTTTGACAAGTTGTTCTGTATCCCGATGCATTGGTGGACGGGTGTGCTAGTCTCTGTCAAGCCGTGGTTCCGGGTTCCTCTGTAGCGTTTGTGCCAGACATTGACTGGGACAGGGTTGAGGGACACTGGATGCAGTGAACGGACACAGGAGGAGGATTCAATGGACTCTGGCTGGGAATAGTTTATTGTTCTATATGCTGGGTCGTTAAGGAGGTGAGTGCGAAGCAGGTGCAACTTTCTTTGTTCTTCAATAACAGCCGTTGGTTAAATGCATTTGAACATTGTGTTCAAGGCTTACTGTATGTAGCCCGTCTTTCTGAAAGGGAACGCTTGATGACATGATGGAGACAACTGACATACAGTAAGATAATAGATGAATTCGTTGGGAAAATGTCACATTATCATGAAAAAAAAACAGATTTTGTAAATATTTGTAATTTTGTAGTTTCAATAATGTTCCAACTAACGGTTGTAGCCTATGTCTCAACACATTTAATTGTCTCCATATCCATTGTTCTAATATCCCCAACAAACACAATTATCGCTGTGGTTATTTATAAACGTTGGTATTTTATTAGATTTTAGGGTGTATAATTACGCGCCACAGCATGTAATCGATTCCCCGCCTGCCCGCTGCGCTGCCCGGCGAACTCTTGGTGGAAAGTCACGTGTGCAATCTGACGACTAGGTCCATCACAATCTGTGTTGACAATTGAGCACATTGTACAGATATAATATAAATAGTAACCTACATCCGGCAGAAACATAGCAGACGGCTTTTTTAATGGCAGTCTGAGGTTGGGGCAGTTTAGTTGAAGGGGAAATCTTGGAAAACAACACACTTGCTTTGGTAACCAGCCGAGGGACGGGTCTGAAGAAATGTAACCACTCTTAAATGTACAGACAGAGCTATCGGTGCAAAGACCCTGAGAGCTTTGTGTGTATGAGTCTCTTGTAAAGGAGGACGTGTTTTTCACCGCTGTGGTTGGCAGTGTCTTGGGCTGTGGTTGTTACAGACAACAACATACAGTATAAACTACCCTTTCTTATGTACTGTATGTGGGTTGAGGCTCCTGTGTTAATTGAACAATTTGTTGTGAAAGAGGTCTTTAATAAACAATTGACATTTTAAATATTCGCTAGTTTGAAGATTTAAGAAAATGTCTCCTGTGTACTGAAGGCAGAACACGTGCATTTCAATCATTGCTTTAGACACAGCTTTAGGGATAGTGAGTGACGGACGGTTACGATGAGGAAGGGAAAGAATTGGGAATGTTATATGGACGCTGCATAGCGTTAAATGGTGTGAAATGGGGGCATTGTGTTTTGTGAAGGCAGTTATGTAATAATGGAAGGACAAAAGAACCCAGGCAGCAACAACACTTCTCCTGGGGGGGACACAGTCTAATGAGTTATGCTGCAACAGGCCAAATGTTTTGATAGGCTAATGCTTTATCAGAGGACAGAGAGAGAGGGTGAGAGAGTAAAGGGGTAAGGGAGATTAAAGAGGGGGGGGGGGGGGGTGAGGGAGAGAGAAAGGGTGAGAGAGGGAGGGAGGTAAGGGAGATGAGAGAGAGGGGTGAGTGAGAGAGAGAGGAGGTGATGGCCTGAGGAAGAGAGTGAGAGTGAGAGAAAATGAGACTGGGAGAGAGAGAGTGATGGGATAGAGAGAGAGAGGGGTGTGGGTGGGTGGTGGGAATGTGTGAGAGAGAGAGAGAGCGAGAGAGAGAGTGATGGGATAGAGAGAGGGGGGGTGGGACTGTGTGAGAGAGAGAGAGAGTGATGGGATAGAGAGAGAGAGGGGGGTGGGACTGTGAGAGAGAGAGAGAGTGATGGGATAGAGAGAGAGAGGGGGATGGGTCTGTGAGAGAGAGAGAGAGAGAGAGAGAGAGAGAGAGAGAGAGAGAGAGATGGGATAGAGAGGGGGGGGTGGGACTGTGTGAGAGAGAGAGAGTGATGGGATAGAGGGGGGGGTGGGACTGTGTGAGAGAGAGAGAGAGAGTGATGGGATAGAGAGAGAGAGAGAGAGAGAGAGAGCAAGAGGGAGACTGTGAGAAAGGATGACAGAGAGAGAAAGTCGATTCTAACCTTATTAATCCACTTCACTGCTGTCCTTCCCAACAGCTACAGATTCACCAGCAGATGCTGTATAGACACCAGCTACAATACAACAAAGCCATGCAGATGGCAGTCTTTATCCAGGGAGCTGCTGCTACAGCCAACGGAGGAGACGGGGACTCGTTTTGATTGAGGGTGTGGTTTTATACACACTCTAATACATGTTTTATTTGACAGATACCTTTGAAGACACTCAAGGACACCATGTTGTTGTTTGTTCTAGAACATCATGTAGAGAGAGGGTCATGTTCTAGAACATCATGTAGAGAGAGGGTCATGTTCTAGAACATCATGTAGAGAAAGAGTCATGTTCTAGAACATCATGTAGAGAGAGGGTCATGTTCTAGAACACATCATGTAGAGAGAGGGTCATGTTCTAGAACACATCATGTAGAGAGAGGGTCATGTTCTAGAACACATCATGTAGAGAGAGGGTCATGTTCTAGAACATCATGTAGAGAGAGGGTCATGTTCTAGAACATCATGTAGAGAGAGGGTCATGTTCTCGAACATCATGTAGAGAGAGGGTCATGTTCTAGAACATCATGTAGAGAGAGAGTCATGTTCTAGAACATCATGTAGAGAGAGAGTCATGTTCTAGAACATCATGTAGAGAGAGGGTCATGTTCTAGAACATCATGTAGAGAGAGAGTCATGTTCTAGAACATCATGTAGAGAGAGGGTCATGTTCTAGAACATCATGTAGAGAGAGAGTCATCTTCTAGAACATCATGTAGAGAGAGGGTCATGTTCTAGAACACATCATGTAGAGAGAGGGTCATGTTCTAGAACATCATGTAGAGAGAGAGCATGTTCTAGAACATCATGTAGAGAGAGGGTCATGTTCTAGAACATCATGTAGAGAGAGGGTCATGTTCTAGAACATCATGTAGAGAGAGGGTCATGTTCTAGAACATCATGTAGAGAGAGGGTCATATTCTAGAACATCATGTAGAGAGAGGGTCATGTTCCAGAACATCATGTAGAGAGAGGGTCATGTTCTAGAACATCATGTAGAGAGAGGGTCATGTTCTAGAACATCATGTAGAGAGAGAGTCATGTTCTAGAACATCATGTAGAGAGACGGTCATGTTCTAGAACATCATGTAGAGAGAGTGTCATGTTCTAGAACATCATGTAGAGAGAGGGTCATGTTCCAGAACATCATGTAGAGAGAGGGTCATGTTCTAGAACATCATGTAGAGAGAGGGTCATGTTCTAGAACACATCATGTAGAGAGAGGGTCATGTTCTAGAACATCATGTAGAGAGAGAGTCATGTTCTAGAACATCATGTAGAGAGAGTGTCATGTTCTAGAACATCATGTAGAGAGAGGGTCATGTTCTAGAACATCATGTAGAGAGAGGGTCATGTTCTAGAACATCATGTAGAGAGAGGGTCATGTTCTAGAACATCATGTAGAGAGAGGGTCATGTTCTAGAACATCATGTAGAGAGAGAGTCATGTTCTAGAACATCATGTAGAGAGAGTGTCATGTTCTAGAACATCATGTAGAGAGAGAGTCATGTTCTAGAACATCATGTAGAGAGAGGGTCATGTTCTAGAACATCATGTAGAGAGAGAGTCATGTTCTAGAACATCATGTAGAGAGAGGGTCATGTTCTAGAACATCATGTAGAGAGAGGGTTTGGATCTAGTTTAGACTGAACTGGATGGGAACGTTGTGGTGTCAGGACCGTGCCTTTCTGTTTGCAGGAGAGACAGGGGAAAGAGACTGTGTTGCGGTGTGAGTAAGAATGGAATCATAATAGTGTCACTTAGCCCTTGATGAAGATCTATCTGTTCTTAGACCTTCGTGCAGTGTGACAATGATCATATGAGTTGGTGAGACATCTAAAACAGATCTGGGACCAGGCTTTGTATTACCTACTATGTCTCATAGGAATCTCCTGCATCGCTATCTCTGTATCAGAGTCGCTGGTGGCTATAGACGGTCCCAAATGGCACCCTATTCCCTTCATAGTGCACTACTTTTGACCTGGGCTGGCACCCTATTCCCTATATAGTGCACTACTTTTGACCAGGGCTGGCACCCTATTCCCTATATAGTGCACTACTTTTGACCTGGGCTGGCACCCTATTCCCTATATAGTGCACTAGTTTTGACCTGGGCTGGCACCCTATTCCCTATATAGTGCACTACTTTTGACCTGGGCTGGCACCCTATTCCCTATATAGTGCACTACTTTTGACCTGGGCTTTCACCCTATTCCCTATATATTGCACTACTTTTGACCTGGGCTGGCACCCTATTCCCTACATAGTGCACTACTTTTGACCTGGGCTTTCACCCTATTCCCTATATATTGCACTACTTTTGACCTGGGCTGGCACCCTATTCCCTATATAGTGCACTACTTTTGACCTGGGCTGGCACCCTATTCCCTATATAGTGCACTACTTTTGACCTGGGCTGGCACCCTATTCCCTTTATAGTGCACTACTTTTGACCAGGGCTGGCACCCTATTCCCTTTATAGTGCACTACTTTTGACCAGGGCTGGCACCCTATTCCCTTTATAGTGCACTACTTTTGACCTGGGCTGGCACCCTATTCCCTACGTAGAGCACTAGTTTTGAACAGGGCCATTAGTCACTGACTGTAGTGTCTTGATGTCCACGATCTGATCCTGGAGTGGCTCAACAGTGAACTGTCCAGTAATCCTCTTTAAGTTTCTGTCACCTCCTCAGTACTAACCTGATTTTTACAGGGATCAACTAGAGAGCTGTGTCCTCCACGATGGACTAGGGATATCATAGTGAGCCTGGCTGTGTGGTTAACACAGTGGACTAGGGATATCATAGTGAGCCTGGCTGTGTGGTTAACACAGTGGACTAGGGATAACATAGTGAGACTGGCTGTGTGGTTAACACAGTGGACTAGGGATATCATAGTGAGACTGGCTGTGTGGTTAACACAGTGGACTAGGGATAACATAGTGAGACTGGCTGTGTGGTTAACACAGTGGACTAGGGATATCATAGTGAGACTGGCTGTGTGGTTAACACAGTGGACTAGGGATATCGTAGTGAGCCTGGCTGTATGGTTAACACAGTGGACTAGGGATATCATAGTGAGCCTGGCTGTGTGGTTAACACAGTGGACTAGGGATAACATAGTGAGACTGGCTGTATGGTTAACACAGTGGACTAGGGATATCATAGTGAGACTGGCTGTATGGTTAACACAGTGGACTAGGGATATCATAGTGAGACTGGCTGTATGGTTAACACAGTGGACTAGGGATATCGTAGTGAGACTGGCTGTATGGTTAACACAGTGCACTAGGGATATCATAGTGAGATTGGTTGTATGGTTAACACAGTGGACTAGGGATATCATAGTGAGCCTGGCTGTGTGGTTAACACAGTGGACTAGGGATATCATAGTGAGACTGGCTGTATGGTTAACACCGTGGACTAGGGATATCATAGTGAGACTGGCTGTATGGTTAACACAGTGGACTAGGGATATCATAGTGAGACTGGCTGTGTGGTTAACACAGTGGACTAGGGATATCATAGTGAGCCTGGCTGTATGGTTAACACAGTGGACTAGGGATATCATTATTATAATAAAATAAAGAAAATGTTAACTAGGCAAGTCAGTTAAGAACAAATTCTTATTTACTATGACGGCCTACCAAAAGGCAAAAGGCCTCCTGCTGTGACGGGGGCCTGGGATTAAAATAAATACAATTACAGTTGTCGTCCAGATTGTATATGTTTCTACTGTGATTAGGGGACACAGTTGTCGTCCAGAATGTATATGGTTCTGCTGTAATTAGGGGACACAGTTGCCGTCCAGAATGTATATGGTTCTGCTGTAATTAGGGGACACAGTTGTCGTCCAGATTATATATGGTTCTGCTGTAATTAGGGGACACAGTTGTCGTCCAGATTGTATATGGTTCTACTGTAATTAGGGGCCACAGTTGTCGTCCAGAATGTATATGGTTCTGCTGTAATTAGGGGACACAGTTGTCGTCCAGATTGTATATGGTTCTGCTGTAATTAGTGGACACAGTTGCCGTCCAGAATGTATATGTTTCTACTGTAATTAGGGGACACAGTTGCCGTCCAGATTGTATATGTTTCTACTGTGATTAGGGGACACAGTTGTCATCCAGATTGTATATGTTTCTACTGTAATTAGGGGACACAGTTGCCGTCCAGAATGTATATGGTTCTGCTGTAATTAGGGGCCACAGTTGTCGTCCAGATTGTATATGGTTTTACTGTAATTAGGGGACACAGTTGCAGGTCCAGATTGTATATGTTTCTACTGTGATTAGGGGACACAGTTGCCGTCCAGATTGTATATGTTTCTAGTGTAATTAGGGGACACAGTTGCCGTCCAGAATGTATATGGTTCTGCTGTAATTAGGGGCCACAGTTGTCGTCCAGATTGTATATGGTTTTACTGTAATTAGGGGACACAGTTGTCGTCCAGAATGTATATGGTTCTGCTGTAATTAGGGGCCACAGTTGTCGTCCAGATTGTATATGGGTCTACTGTAATTAGGGGCCACAGTTGTCATCCAGAATGTATATGGTTCTACTGTAATTAGGGGACACAGTTGTCGTCCAGAATGTATATGGTTCTGCTGTAATTAGGGGACACAGTTGTCGTCTAGAATGTATATGGTTCTGCTGTAATTAGGGGACACAGTTGTCGTCCAGAATGTATATGGTTCTGCTGTAATTAGGGGACACAGTTGTCGTCCAGAATGTATATGGTTCTGCTGTAATTAGGGGACACAGTTGTCGTCCAGAATGTATATGGTTCTGCTGTAATTAGGGGACACAGTTGTCGTCCAGATTGTATATGGTTCTGCTGTAATTAGGGGACACAGTTGCCGTCCAGAATGTGTATGGTTCTGCTGTAATTAAGGGACACAGTTGCCGTCCAGAATGTATATGGTTCTGCTGTAATTAGGGGACACAGTTGTCATCCAGAATGTATATGGTTCTGCTGTAATTAGGGGACACAGTTGCCGTCCAGAATGTATATGGTTCTGCTGTAATTAGGGGACACAGTTGTCGTCCAGAATGTATATGGTTCTGCTGTAATTAGGGGACACAGTTGTCGTCCAGATTGTATATGGTTCTACTGTAATTAGGGGCCACAGTTGTCATCCAGAATGTATATGGTTCTGCTGTAATTAGGGGACACAGTTGTCGTCCAGATTGTATATGGTTCTGCTGTAATTAGGGGCCACAGTTGCCGTCCAGAATGTGTATGGTTCTGCTGTAATTAGGGGACACAGTTGTCGTCCAGATTGTGTATGGTTCTGCTGTAATTAGGGGCCACAGTTGCCGTCCAGAATGTGTATGGTTCTGCTGCAATTAGGGGACACAGTTGTCGTCCAGAATGTATATGGCTCTGCTGTAATTAGGGGACACAGTTGTCGTCCAGAATGTATATGGTTCTGCTGTAATTAGGGGACACAGTTGTCGTCCAGATTGTATATGGTTCTACTGTAATTAGGGGCCACAGTTGTCGTCCAGAATGTATATGGTTCTGCTGTAATTAGGGGACACAGTTGTCGTCCAGATTGTATATGGTTCTGCTGTAATTAGTGGACACAGTTGTCGTCCAGATTGTATATGGTTCTGCTGTAATTAGGGGACACAGTTGCCGTCCAGAATGTGTATGGTTCTGCTGTAATTAGGGGACACAGTTGTCGTCCAGAATGTATATGGTTCTGCTGTAATTAGGGGACACAGTTGTCGTCCAGATTGTATATGGTTCTGCTGTAATTAGAGGCCACAGTTGCCGTCCAGAATGTATATGGTTGTGCTGTAATTAGGGGACACAGTTGTCGTCCAGATTCTATATGGTTCTGCTGTAATTAGGGGCCACAGTTGTCGTCCAGAATGTATATGGTTCTACTGCAATTAGGGGACACAGTTGTCGTCCAGAATGTATATGGCTCTGCTGTAATTAGGGGACACAGTTGTCGTCCAGAATGTATATGGTTCTGCTGTAATTAGGGGACACAGTTGTCGTCCAGATTGTATATGGTTCTACTGTAATTAGGGGCCACAGTTGTCGTCCAGAATGTATATGGTTCTGCTGTAATTAGGGGATACAGTTGTCGTCCAGATTGTATATGGTTCTGCTGTAATTAGGGGACACAGTTGTCGTCCAGAATGTATATGGTTCTGCTGTAATTAGGGGACACAGTTGCCGTCCAGAATGTATATGGTTCTGCTGTAATTAGGGGACACAGTTGTCGTCCAGAATGTATATGTTTCTACTGTGATTAGGGGACACAGTTGCCGTCCAGAATGTATATGGTTCTGCTGTAATTAGGGGACACAGTTGTCGTCCAGAATGTATATGGTTCTGCTGTAATTAGGGGACACAGTTGCCGTCCAGAATGTATATGGTTCTGCTGTAATTAGGGGACACAGTTGTCGTCCAGAATGTATATGGTTCTGCTGTAATTAGGGGACACAGTTGCCGTCCAGAATGTTTATGGTTCTGCTGTAATTAGGGGACACAGTTGTCGTCCAGATTGTATATGGTTCTGCTGTAATTAGGGGACACAGTTGTCGTCCAGATTGTATATGGTTCTACTGTAATTAGGGGCCACAGTTGTCGTCCAGAATGTATATGGTTCTGCTGTAATTAGGGGACACAGTTGTCGTCCAGATTGTATATGGTTCTGCTGTAATTAGGGGACACAGTTGCCGTCCAGAATGTGTATGGTTCTGCTGTAATTAGGGGACACAGTTGTCGTCCAGATTGTATATGGTTCTACTGTGATTAGGGGACACAGTTGTCGTCCAGAATGTATATGGTTCTGCTGTAATTAGGGGACACAGTTGTCGTCCAGATTGTATATGTTTCTACTGTAATTAGGGGACACAGTTGCCGTCCAGATTGTATATGTTTCTACTGTGATTAGGGGACACAGTTGTCATCCAGATTGTATATGTTTCTACTGTAATTAGGGGACACAGTTGCCGTCCAGAATGTATATGGTTCTGCTGTAATTAGGGGCCACAGTTGTCGTCCAGATTGTATATGGTTCTACTGTAATTAGGGGCCACAGTTGTCGTCCAGAATGTATATGGTTCTGCTGTAATTAGGGGACACAGTTGTCGTCCAGATTGTATATGGTTCTGCTGTAATTAGGGGACACAGTTGCCGTCCAGAATGTGTATGGTTCTGCTGTAATTAGGGGACACAGTTGTCGTCCAGATTGTATATGGTTCTACTGTGATTAGGGGACACAGTTGTCGTCCAGAATGTATATGGTTCTGCTGTAATTAGGGGACACAGTTGTCGTCCAGATTGTATATGGTTCTGCTGTAATTAGGGGCCACAGTTGCCGTCCAGAATGTATATGGTTCTGCTGTAATTAGGGGACACAGTTGTCGTCCAGATTGTATATGGTTCTGCTGTAATTAGGGGCCACAGTTGCCGTCCAGAATGTGTATGGTTCTGCTGCAATTAGGGGACACAGTTGTCGTCCAGAATGTATATGGCTCTGCTGTAATTAGGGGACACAGTTGTCGTCCAGAATGTATATGGTTCTGCTGTAATTAGGGGACACAGTTGTCGTCCAGATTGTATATGGTTCTACTGTAATTAGGGGCCACAGTTGTCGTCCAGAATGTATATGGTTCTGCTGTAATTAGGGGATACAGTTGTCGTCCAGATTGTATATGGTTCTGCTGTAATTAGGGGACACAGTTGTCGTCCAGAATGTATATGGTTCTGCTGTAATTAGGGGACACAGTTGCCGTCCAGAATGTATATGGTTCTGCTGTAATTAGGGGACACAGTTGTCGTCCAGAATGTATATGTTTCTACTGTGATTAGGGGACACAGTTGCCGTCCAGAATGTATATGGTTCTGCTGTAATTAGGGGACACAGTTGTCGTCCAGATTGTATATGGTTCTGCTGTAATTAGGGGACACAGTTGCCGTCCAGAATGTGTATGGTTCTGCTGTAATTAGGGGACACAGTTGTCGTCCAGAATGTATATGGTTCTGCTGTAATTAGGGGACACAGTTGTCGTCCAGATTGTATATGGTTCTGCTGTAATTAGAGGCCACAGTTGCCGTCCAGAATGTATATGGTTGTGCTGTAATTAGGGGACACAGTTGTCGTCCAGATTGTATATGGTTCTGCTGTAATTAGGGGCCACAGTTGTCGTCCAGAATGTATATGGTTCTACTGCAATTAGGGGACACAGTTGTCGTCCAGAATGTATATGGCTCTGCTGTAATTAGGGGACACAGTTGTCGTCCAGAATGTATATGGTTCTGCTGTAATTAGGGGACACAGTTGTCGTCCAGATTGTATATGGTTCTACTGTAATTAGGGGCCACAGTTGTCGTCCAGAATGTATATGGTTCTGCTGTAATTAGGGGATACAGTTGTCGTCCAGATTGTATATGGTTCTGCTGTAATTAGGGGACACAGTTGTCGTCCAGAATGTATATGGTTCTGCTGTAATTAGGGGACACAGTTGCCGTCCAGAATGTATATGGTTCTGCTGTAATTAGGGGACACAGTTGTCGTCCAGAATGTATATGTTTCTACTGTGATTAGGGGACACAGTTGCCGTCCAGAATGTATATGGTTCTGCTGTAATTAGGGGACACAGTTGTCGTCCAGAATGTATATGGTTCTGCTGTAATTAGGGGACACAGTTGCCGTCCAGAATGTATATGGTTCTGCTGTAATTAGGGGACACAGTTGTCGTCCAGAATGTATATGGTTCTGCTGTAATTAGGGGACACAGTTGCCGTCCAGAATGTTTATGGTTCTGCTGTAATTAGGGGACACAGTTGTCGTCCAGATTGTATATGGTTCTGCTGTAATTAGGGGACACAGTTGTCGTCCAGATTGTATATGGTTCTACTGTAATTAGGGGCCACAGTTGTCGTCCAGAATGTATATGGTTCTGCTGTAATTAGGGGACACAGTTGTCGTCCAGATTGTATATGGTTCTGCTGTAATTAGGGGACACAGTTGCCGTCCAGAATGTGTATGGTTCTGCTGTAATTAGGGGACACAGTTGTCGTCCAGATTGTATATGGTTCTACTGTGATTAGGGGACACAGTTGTCGTCCAGAATGTATATGGTTCTGCTGTAATTAGGGGACACAGTTGTCGTCCAGATTGTATATGTTTCTACTGTAATTAGGGGACACAGTTGCCGTCCAGATTGTATATGTTTCTACTGTGATTAGGGGACACAGTTGTCATCCAGATTGTATATGTTTCTACTGTAATTAGGGGACACAGTTGCCGTCCAGAATGTATATGGTTCTGCTGTAATTAGGGGCCACAGTTGTCGTCCAGATTGTATATGGTTCTACTGTAATTAGGGGCCACAGTTGTCGTCCAGAATGTATATGGTTCTGCTGTAATTAGGGGACACAGTTGTCGTCCAGATTGTATATGGTTCTGCTGTAATTAGGGGACACAGTTGCCGTCCAGAATGTGTATGGTTCTGCTGTAATTAGGGGACACAGTTGTCGTCCAGATTGTATATGGTTCTACTGTGATTAGGGGACACAGTTGTCGTCCAGAATGTATATGGTTCTGCTGTAATTAGGGGACACAGTTGTCGTCCAGATTGTATATGGTTCTGCTGTAATTAGGGGCCACAGTTGCCGTCCAGAATGTATATGGTTCTGCTGTAATTAGGGGACACAGTTGTCGTCCAGATTGTATATGGTTCTGCTGTAATTAGGGGCCACAGTTGCCGTCCAGAATGTATATGGTTCTGCTGTAATTAGGGGACACAGTTGTCGTCCAGAATGTATATGGTTCTGCTGTAATTAGGGGACACAGTTGCCGTCCAGAATGTGTATGGTTCTGCTGTAATTAAGGGACACAGTTGTCGTCCAGAATGTATATGGTTCTGCTGTAATTAGGGGACACAGTTGCCGTCCAGATTGTATATGGTTCTGCTGTAATTAGGGGACACAGTTGTCGTCCAGAATGTGTATGGTTCTGCTGTAATTAGGGGACACAGTTGTCGTCCAGAATGTATATGGTTCTGCTGTAATTAGGGGCCACAGTTGTCGTCCAGATTGTATATGGTTTTACTGTAATTAGGGGACACAGTTGCAGGTCCAGATTGTATATGTTTCTAGTGTAATTAGGGGACACAGTTGCCGTCCAGAATGTATATGGTTCTGCTGTAATTAGGGGCCACAGTTGTCGTCCAGATTGTATATGGTTTTACTGTAATTAGGGGACACAGTTGTCGTCCAGAATGTATATGGTTCTGCTGTAATTAGGGGCCACAGTTGTCGTCCAGATTGTATATGGGTCTACTGTAATTAGGGGCCACAGTTGTCATCCAGAATGTATATGGTTCTACTGTAATTAGGGGACACAGTTGTCGTCCAGAATGTATATGGTTCTGCTGTAATTAGGGGACACAGTTGTCGTCTAGAATGTATATGGTTCTGCTGTAATTAGGGGACACAGTTGTCGTCCAGAATGTATATGGTTCTGCTGTAATTAGGGGACACAGTTGTCGTCCAGAATGTATATGGTTCTGCTGTAATTAGGGGACACAGTTGTCGTCCAGAATGTATATGGTTCTGCTGTAATTAGGGGACACAGTTGTCGTCCAGAATGTATATGGTTCTGCTGTAATTAGGGGACACAGTTGTCGTCCAGAATGTATATGGTTCTACTGTAATTAGGGGACACAGTTGTCGTCCAGAATGTATATGGTTCTACTGTGATTAGGGGCCACAGTTGTCGTCCAGATTGTATATGTTTCTACTGTGATTAGGGGACACAGTTGCCGTCCAGATTGTATATGGTTCTGCTGTAATTAGGGGACACAGTTGTCGTCCAGAATGTATATGGTTCTACTGTAATTAGGGGCCACAGTTGTTGTAACATTATGTTCTTACGTTAATTTGGTAACACACACACACACACACACACACACACACACACACACACACACACACACACACACACACACACACACACACACACACACACACACACACACACACACACACACACACACACACACACACACACAGCTGCTCTGGCCTCAAAACAACAGTAGCTTCTCCCTGGCTCTCAGGCACTGGCTCAGAGTGGGCAGGTGTGGTGTCTTGGGTGGATGAAGTGTGATCTTAATCTAGTGCCAGGTGTGTTGGTGTTGATCTGGGAAGAAGCCCGACTGTAGACAATTATAGCAGAATGAGAAAGAGAAAGAAAGAGAGAGAGACAGAGAGCGTGAGAGAGACAGAGAGAGTGAGAGACAGAGAGCGTGAGAGAGACCGAGAGAGTGAGAGAGACAGAGAGTGAGAGAGACAAGGAGGTGAGAGACAGAGAGAGAGAGAGAGAAGACAGAGAGAGAGAGAGAAGACAGAGAGAGAGTGACAGCATTCCCTCCCCCATATGCCCCCCTAGGCACAACTATGACAACATAGCCAACAAAAACGGGTCACAACTCCTGCAGCTCTGTCGCACGCTGGGTATGTACATAGTCAATGGTAGGCTTCGAGGGGACTCCTATGGTAGGTACACCTATAGCTCATCTCTTGGCAGTAGCACTGTAGACTACTTTATCACTGACCTCAACCCAGAGTCTCTCAGAGCGTTCACAGTCAGCCCACTGACACCCCTATCAGATCACAGCAAAATTACAGTCTACTTGAACAGAGCAATACTCAATCATGAGGCATCAAAGCCAAAGGAACTGAGTAACATTAAGAAATGCTATAGATGGAAGGAATGCAGTTTGGAAACCTACCAAAAAACAATTAGGCAACAGCAAATCCAATCCCTTTTAGACAACTTCCTGGGTAAAACGTTCCACTGCAATAGTGAAGGTGTAAACTTGGCAGTAGAAAATCTTAACAGTATATTTGACCTCTCAGCTTCCCTATCAAATCTAAAAATCTCAAATAGAAAACCGAAGAAAATGAACAACAATGACAAATGGTTTGATGAAGAATGCAAAAATCTAAGAAATAAATTGAGAAACCTGTCCAACCAAAAACATAGAGACCCGGAAAACCTGAGTCTACGCCTTCACTATGGTGAATCACTAAAACAATACAGAAATACACTACGGAAAAAGAAGGAACAGCATGTCAGAAATCAGCTCAATGTAATTGAAGAATCCATAGACTCTAACCAATTCTGGGAAAATTGGAAAACACTAAACAAACAACAACACGAAGAATTATCTATCCAAAATGGAGATGTATGGGTAAACCACTTCTCCAATCTTTTTGGCTCTATAACAAAGAATAAAGAGCAAAAACATATACATGATCAAATACAAATCCTAGAATCAACTATTAAAGACTACCAGAACCCACTGGATTCTCCAATTACCTTGAATGAGTTACAGGACAAAATAAAAACCCTCCAACCCAAAAAGGCCTGTGGTGTTGATGGTATCCTTAATGAAATGATCAAATATACAGACAACAAATTCCAATTGGCTATACTAAAACTCTTTAACATCGTCCTTAGCTCTGGCATCTTCCCCAATATTTGGAACCAAGGACTGATCACCCCAATCCACAAAAGTGGAGACAAATTTGACCCCAATAACTACCGTGGAATATGCGTCAACAGTAACCTTGGTAAAATACTCTGCATTATCATTAACAGCAGACTCGTACATTTCCTCAATGAACACAATGTACTGAGCAAATGTCAAATTGGCTTTTTACCAAATTACCGTACAACAGACCATGTATTCACCCTACACACCCTAATTGACAACCAAACAAACCAAAACAAAGGCAAAGTCTTCTCATGCTTTGTTGATTTCAAAAAAGCCTTCGACTCAATTTGGCATGAGGGTCTGCTATACAAACTGATGGAAAGGGGTGTTGGGGGTAAAACATACGACATTATAAAATCCATGTACACAAACAACAAGTGTGCGGTTAAAATTGGCAAAAAACACACACATTTCTTCACACAGGGTCGTGGGGTGAGACAGGGATGCAGCTTAAGCCCCACCCTCTTCAACATATATATCAACGAATTGGCGCGGGCACTAGAACAGTCTGCAGCACCCGGTCTCACCCTACTAGAATCCGAAGTCAAATGTCTACTGTTTGCTGATGATCTGGTGCTTCTGTCACCAACCAAGGAGGGCCTACAGCAGCACCTAGATCTTCTGCACAGATTCTGTCAGACCTGGGCCCTGACAGTAAATCTCAGTAAGACCAAAATAATGGTGTTCCAAAAAAGGTCCAGTCGCCAGGACCACAAATTCCATCTAGACACCGTTGCCCTAGAGCACACAAAAAACTATACATACCTCGGCCTAAACATCAGCACCACAGGTAACTTCCACAAAGCTGTGAACGATCTGAGAGACAAGGCAAGAAGGGCATTCTATGCCATCAAAAGGAACATAAATTTCAACATACCAATTAGGATCTGGCTAAAAATACTTGAATCAGTCATAGAGCCCATTGCCCTTTATGGTTGTGAGGTCTGGGGTCCGCTCACCAACCAAGATTTCACAAAATGGGGCAAACACCAAATTGAGACTCTACATGCAGAATTCTGCAAAAATATCCTCCGTGTACAACGTAGAACACCAAATAATGCATGCAGAGCAGAATTAGGCCGATACCCACTAATTATCAAAATCCAGAAAAGAGCCGTTAAATTCTACAACCACCTAAAAGGAAGCGATTCCCAAACCTTCCATAACAAAGCCATCACCTACAGAGAGATGAACCTGGAGAAGAGTCCCCTAAGCAAGCTGGTCCTAGGGCTCTGTTCACAAACACAAACACACCCCACAGAGCCCCAGGACAACAGCACAATTAGACCCAACCAAATCATGAGAAAACAAAAAGATAATTACTTGACACATTGGAAAGAATTAACAAAAAAACAGAGCAAACTAGAATGCTATTTGGCCCTAAACAGAGAGTACACAGTGGCAGAATACCTGACCACTGTGACTGACCCAAACTTAAGGAAAGCTTTGACTATGTACAGACTCAGTGAGCATAGCCTTGCTATTGAGAAAGACCGCCGTAGGCAGACATGGCTCTCAAGAGAAGACAGGCTATGTGCACACTGCCCACAAAATGAGGTGGAAACTGAGCTGCACTTCCTAACCTCCTGCCCAATGTATGACCATATTAGAGACACATATTTCCCTCAGATTACACAGATCCACAAAGAATTCGAAAACAAATCCAATTTTGATAAACTCCCATATCTACTGGGTGAAATTCCACAGTGTGCCATCACAGCAGCAAGATTTGTGACCTGTTGCCACAAGAAAAGGGCAACCAGTGAAGAACAAACACCATTGTAAATACAACCCATATTTATGCTTATTTATTTTAACTTGTGTGCTTTAACCATTTGTACATTGTTACAACACTGTATATATATAATATGACATTTGTAATGTCTTTATTGTTTTGAAACTTCTGTATGTGTAATGTTTACTGTTAATTTGTGTTGTTTGTTTCACTTTTGTGTATTGTCTACCTCACTTGCTTTGGCAATGTTAACACATGTTTCCCATGCCAATAAAGCCCCTTGAATTGAATTGAGAGAGAGAGAGAGAGAGAGAGAGAGTAGGCAGCCTGCCATAGGTTGAGAAAGGCCTCCGTAGGCAGACCTGGCTCTCAAGAGAAGATAGGGTATGTGCCCACTGCCCACAAAATGAGGTGGAAACTCAGCCGTACTTCCTAACCGCCTGCCAAAGGTATGACAATATCAGAGAGACATATTTCCCACAGATCACACCGACACAAAATGTGAAAATCTATGTTTGATTTGTTAACTCCCATACCTCGACTAACCTGTACCCCCGCACATTGACTCTGTACCGTAATACCCTGTATAAAGCCTCCACATTGACTCTGTACCGTAACACCCTGTATATAGTCTCCACATTGACTCTGTGCCGTAACACCCTGTATATAGCCTCCACATTGACTCGGTACCGTAATACCCTGTATATAGCCTCCACTTTGACTCTGTACCAGTACCCCCTGTATATAGCCTCCACATTGACTCTGTACCAGTACCCCCTGTATATAGCCTCCACATTGACTCTGTACCGTAATACCCTATATATAGCCTCCACATTGACTCTGTACCGTAACACCCTGTATATAGCCTCCACATTGACTCTGTACCGTAACACCCTATATATAGCCTCCACATTGACTCTGTACCGTAACACCCTGTATATAGCCTCCACATTGACTCTGTACCATAACACCCTGTATATAGCCTCCACATTGACTCTGTACCGTAACACCCTGTATATAGCCTCCACATTGACTCTGTACCGTAACACCCTGTATATAGCCTCCACATTGACTCTGTACCGTAACACCCTGTATATAGCCTCCACATTGACTCTGTACCGTAACACCCTGTATATAGCCTCCACATTGACTCTGTACCGTAACACCCTGTATATAGCCTCCACATTGACTCTGTACCGTAACACCCTGTATATAGCCTCACTCCTGTTATTATACTGCTGATCTGTTATTTTTGTGTTCATTTCTTACTTATCTATTTTCTACGTAACACTTATTTTTATTAAAACTGATTTGTTGGTTAATAAGGGCTTGTAAGTAAAGCATTTCACTGTAAGGTCTACACCTGTTGTTTTCGGCGCATGGGACAAACAGACATTTGATTTGATATCTGTTAGGCGAAATACCACAGTGTGCAATCACAGCAGCAAGATTTGTTCAAAACAGGGCAACCAGAGGAGCACAAACAACATAGTAAATAAATAAATAATAAATAAATCCCACCAATACTTCTGTGTTTAGTTAACTATTTACACGTTGCTAAAACACTGTAGCTGATTATAGAACACTTGACAAACTGTTTTAGAGACTGACAGACAGGGTCTGGTAGTGCTCCAGTCCCAGCAACATCAAACTGTTTTAGAGACTAACAGACAGGGTCTGGTAGTGCTCCAGTCCCAGCAACATCAAACTGTTTTAGAGACTGACAGACAGGGTCTGGTAGTGCTCCAGTCCCAGCAACATCAAACTGTTTTAGAGACTAACAGACAGGGTCTGGTAGTGCTCCAGTCCCAGCAACATCAAACTGTTTTAGAGACTGACAGACAGGGTCTGGTAGTGCTCCAGTCCCAGCAACATCAAACTGTTTTAGAGACTGACAGACAGGGTCTGGTAGTGCTCCAGTCCCAGCAACATCAAACTGTTTTAGAGACTGACAGACAGGGTCTGGTAGCGCTCCAGTCCCAACAACATCAAACTGTTTAGAGACTGACAGACAGGGTCTGGTAGTGCTCCAGTCCAAACAACATCAAACTGTTTTAGAGACTGACAGACAGGGTCTGGTAGTGCTCCAGTCCCAGCAACATCAAACTGTTTTAGAGACTGACAGACAGGGTCTGGTAGCGCTCGAGTCCCAGCAACATCAAACTGTTTTAGAGACTGACAGACAGGGTCTGGTAGTGCTCCAGTCCAAACAACATCAAACTGTTTTAGAGACTGACAGACAGGGTCGGGTAGTGCTCCATTCCCAGCAACATCAAACTGTTTTAGAGACTGACAGACAGGGTCTGGTAGTGCTCCAGACCCAGCAACATCAAACTGTTTTAGAGACTGACAGACAGGGTCTGGTAGTGCCCCAGTCCCAACAACATCAAACTGTTTTAGAGACTGACAGACAGGGTCTGGTAGTGCTCCAGTCCCAGCAACATCAAACTGTTTTAGAGACTGACAGACAGGGTCTGGTAGTGCTCCAGTCCCAGCAACATCAAACTGTTTTAGAGACTGACACACAGGGTCTGGTAGTGCTCCAGTCCCAACAACATCAAACTGTTTTAGAGACTGACAGACAGGGTCTGGTAGTGCTCCAGTCCAAACAACATCAAACTGTTTTAGAGACTGACAGACAGGGTCTGGTAGTGCTCCAGTCCCAGCAACATCAAACTGTTTTAGAGACTGACAGACAGGGTCTGGTAGCGCTCGAGTCCCAGCAACATCAAACTGTTTTAGAGACTGACAGACAGGGTCTGGTAGTGCTCCAGTCCCAACAACATCAAACTGTTTTAGAGACTGACAGACAGGGTCTGGTAGTGCTCCAGTCCCAGCAACATCAAACTGTTTTAGAGACTAACAGACAGGGTCTGGTAGTGCTCCAGTCCCAGCAACATCAAACTGTTTTAGAGACTGACAGACAGGGTCTGGTAGCGCTCGAGACCCAGCAACATCAAACTGTTTTAGAGACTGACAGACAGGGTCTGGTAGCGCTCCAGTCCCAACAACATCAAACTGTTTTAGAGACTGACAGACAGGGTCTGGTAGTGCTCCAGTCCCAGCAACATCAAACTGTTTTAGAGACTAACAGACAGGGTCTGGTAGTGCTCCAGTCCCAGCAACATCAAACTGTTTTAGAGACTGACAGACAGGGTCTGGTAGTGCTCCAGTCCCAGCAACATCAAACTGTTTTAGAGACTGACAGACAGGGTCTGGTAGTGCTCCAGTCCCAGTAACATCAAACTATTTTAGAGACTGACAGACAGGGTCTGGTAGTGCTCCAGTCCCAGCAACATCAAACTGTTTTAGAGACTCAGACTGGGTCTGGTAGTCCTCCAGTCCCAGGAACATCAAACTGTTTTAGAGACTAACAGATAGGGTCCGGTTGTGCTCCAGTCCCAGCAACATCAAACTGTTTTAGAGACTGACAGACTGGGTCTGGTGGTGCTCCAGTCCCAACAACATCAAACTGTTTTAGAGACTGACAGACAGGTTCTGGTAGTGCTCCAGTCCCAGTAACATCAAACTATTTTAGAGACTGACAGACAGGGTCTGGTAGTGCTCCAGTCCCAGCAACATCAAACTGTTTTAGAGACTGACAGACAGGGTCTGGTAGTGCTCCAGTCCCAGCAACATCAAACTGTTTTAGAGACTAACAGATAGGGTCCGGTTGTGCTCCAGTCCCAGCAACATCAAACTGTTTTAGAGACTGACAGACTGGGTCTGGTGGTGCTCCAGTCCCAACAACATCAAACTGTTTTAGAGACTGACAGACAGGTTCTGGTAGTGCTCCAGTCCCAGCAACATCAAACTGTTTTAGAGACTAACAGACAGGGTCCGGTAGTGCTCCAGTCCCAACAACATCAAACTGTTTTAGAGACTGACAGACTGGGTCTGGTAGTGCTCCAGACCCAGCAACATCAAACTGTTTTAGAGACTGACAGACTGGGTCTGGTAGTGCTCCAGTCCCAATAACATCAAACTGTTTTAGAGACTGACGGACAGGGCCTGGTAGTGCTCCAGTCCCAGCAACATCAAACTGTTTTAGAGACTGACAGACAGGGTCTGGTAGTGCTCCAGTCCTCCCTGTCAGAATAGGAAACACAGGCCTTGGAAAGCATACCAACTCCTGTAGAAATGGCACAATGGTTGTTTTCTGTAAACTAATTTAAGAACACCTGCTTTCTCCATGACATAGTGAAACCAGGTGAATCCAGGTGAACACTATGATCTCTTATTGACGTCATCTGTTAAATCCACTTCCTATCAGTGTAGATGAAGGAGAGGAGACGGGTTAAAGAAGGATTTTTAAGCCTTGAGACAATTGAGACAATTGAGGATTGTGTATGTTTATCAAGAACGGTCCACCACCGAAACGACATCCAACCAGCCTGACACAACTGTGGGAAGCATTGGAGTCAACATGGGCCAGCATCCCTGTGGAACGCTTTCGACACCTTGTAGAATCCATGCCCTGATGATTTGAGGCTATTCTGAGGGCAGAAAGGGAGGTTACAACTCAATACTAGGAAGGTGTTCCTAATGTTTTCAGTGTATGAGGTATGCCATCAGCCAGTATGGTAGGGCTACTGGTCATTACTGATAAATAGCAGAAATGCTCTTTCATAATGTATCTCAACATCCATAAATCCTGGAGATCAAGTCCTGTCATCAAACAGGTAGACACAGCTCACAGAGATTGCATAAGAGTTCTCATGAATGAACAAGGGGTATATTCAGAAGGAAGAAACGTTTTGGAATGAGCAGGGGTATGTTCAGAAGGAGGAAACGTTTTAGATTGAACAGGGGTATATTCAGAAGGAAGAAACGTTTTGGAATGAGCTGGGGTATGTTCAGAAGGAGGAAACGTTTTAGAATGAGCTGGGGTATGTTCAGAAGGAGGAAACGTTTTGGAACGTTCAGATAGAAATAACTAGGTAGAACAAACATGCCTCTCTGGCATGTAGAATAAGGAATAACATCAGCTCATGGTATTTCAACTGCAACGTTCAACAACGTTTGGCAACTGAATGTGGCCCTGCTCTAAATTGCTACCCTTTTTTGGTGGCATATGCTCCTAAAATGTTTGCTGTGCAACCTGCATTTTTGATTTCGGTAGCTACAGTAGCACCATTTTGCCTAAAACAATATTCACACAAAATATAGCTGTGAGCAGCAATGAACGGGGTTCACATTCTTTGGACACAAGATCTGTTGGATAACAAAGCAAGCACTCTATCATGTAGGAACTGTCTTCCTTTATGTACAATTAGTGAAAGCCATGTTTATCTCTCAATACCAGAAAACATCTGCTTTTTGATTTATCAATAACTCAGCCATCTTTTGACCAATCCCTTTTTCTCAAACTTAAATTAGGTAACACTTTATTTGGATAGTCTATGTGTACATGCTCTACACACTATCTACTAACCCTAACCTTAACCCTAACCCTTATTCTAATCCTAACCCTTATTCTAATCCTAACCCTTAATCTAATCCTAACCCTTATTCTAAACCTAACCCTTATTCTAATCCTAACCCTAACACTAACTTTAACCCTAACCTTTATTCTAATCCTAACCCTAATCCTAACCCTAACCTTAACCCTAACCCTTATTCTAATCCTAACCCTAACCTTAACCCTAACCTTTATTCTAATCCTAACCCTAACCCTAACCCTAACCTTAACCATAGCCCTTATTCTAATCCTAACCCTAACACTAGCCTTAACCCTTATATATTGGAGGAGTAGGAGTTAAAGATGAGAAGGAGGTAGAGGGGAGGAGGATGTAGAGGGGAGGAGGATGTAGAGGGGAGGAGGATGTAGAGGGGAGGAGGATGTAGAGGGGAGGAGGATGTAGAGGGGAGGAGGAGGTAGAGGGGAGGAGGTAGAGAGGAGGAGGAGGTAGAGGGGAAGAGGAGGTAGAGAGGAGGAGTTAGAGGGTAGGAGGAGGTAGAGATGAGGAGGTAGAGATGAGGAGGTAGAGATGAGGAGGTAGAGAGGAGGAGGTAGAGAGGATGAGTTAGAGGGTAGGAGGTAGAGAGGAGGAGGTAGAGAGGAGGAGGTAGAGAGGAGGAGGTAGAGGGTAGGAGGTAGAGAGGAGGAGGTAGAGAGGAGGAGTTGGAGGGTAGGAGGTAGAGAGGAGGAGGTAGAGAGGAGGAGTTAGAGGGTAGGAGTTAGAGGGTAGGAGTTAGAGGGTAGGAGGAAGAGAGGAGGAGGAAGAGGGTAGGAGTTAGAGGGTAGGAGTTAGAGGGTAGGAGTTAGAGGGTAGGAGGTAGAGGGTAGTAGGAGGTAGGGAGGAGGAGGTAGGGAGGAGGAGGTAGAGAGGAGGAGGTAGAGAGGAGGAGGTAGAGAGGAGGAGGTAGAGAGGAGGAGGTAGAGAGGAGGAGGTAGAGAGGAGGAGGTAGAGAGGAGGAGGTAGAGGGTAGGAGGTAGAGAGGAGGAGGTAGAGAGGAGGAGGTAGAGAGGAGGAGGTAGAGAGGAGGAGGTAGAGAGGAGGAGGTAGAGAGGAGGAGGTAGAGAGGAGGAGGTAGAGGGTAGGAGGAAGAGAGGAGGATGTAGAGGGTAGGAGGTAGAGAGGAGGAGTTGGAGGGTAGGAGGTAGAGAGGAGGAGTTAGAGTGTAGGATGTAGAGAGGAGGAGTTAGAGTGTAGGAGGTAGAGAGGAGGAGGTAGAGAGGAGGAGGTAGAGAGGAGGAGGTAGAGAGGAGGAGGTAGAGAGGAGGAGGTAGAGAGGAGGAGGTAGAGAGGAGGAGGTAGAGAGGAGGAGGTAGAGAGGAGGAGGTAGAGGGTAGGAGGTAGAGGGTAGGAGGTAGAGGGTAGGAGGTAGAGGGGAGGAGGTAGAGGGTAGGAGGTAGAGGGGAGGAGGTAGAGGGTAGGAGGTAGAGGGTAGGAGGTAGAGGGTAGGAGGTAGAGAGGAGGAGGTAGAGAGGAGGAGGTAGAGGGTAGGAGAGAGAGGAGGAGGTAGAGAGGAGGAGTTAGAGGGTAGGAGGTAAAGAGGAGGAGGTGGAGAGGAGAGGAGGAGGTAGAGAGGAGGAGGTAGAGAGGAGGAGGTGGACCCAACAAGTAGTAATTAGTGCAGTGGATCAGGAGGGAAGCTAGGCTCCCTTGTCTGTGTCTTTATGATGAGAGAGGCTCTGTCTTGGCATGCTGCTCACGAACGTAATACAATGACATATTTCACTTGGAAAAGCATCCAATCAATAAGGCTATCTTTCCTGTCTTTCCATCCTACTCTCTCTCTCTTTTCTCTCTGAAACGGCTGAAAGAAGTAGCTCTATGATATGGGGGAAGATTAGTATTAGGACATGGACAAATACACTATCCAGGTTGCACTTCCCCAGGGTGCAGCAGAAACCTTGTCCAGATTTTGAGCCTGATTGATAATCACATCAGGTGCTGCCAATTAGGGTGATGGTCAGCCAGTGTCCCCGCTGGAAATGAGGCCACCACACATAGACTGGGAATCACTAGGCACTGTAATAATGGAACACTGGTCACTGTAATAATGGAACACTGCCCACTGTAATAATGGAACACTGGTCACTGTAATAATGGAACACTGGTCACTGTAATAATGGAACACTGGTCACTGTAATAATGGAACACTGCCCACTGTAATAATGGAACACTGGTCACTGTAATAATGGAACACTGGTCACTGTAATAATGGAACACTGCCCACTGTAATAATGGAACACTGCCCACTGTAATAATGGAACACTAATCACTGTAATAATGTTTACATGTTTTGTATTACTCATCTCATATGAATATACTGTGTTCTATACTATTCTACTGTATCTTAGTCTATGCCGCTCTGACATTGCTCATCCAAATATGTATATATTCTTAATTCCATTCCTTTACTTTAGATGTGTGTGTATTGTTGTGAGATTATTATTGCTGCACTATTGGAGCTAGAAACACAAGCATTTCGACTACACCCGCAATAACATCTGCTAAACACGTGTTTGTGACCAATACAATTGTATTTGGTTTTGATTTAATTTGAGGCTGCTGGTTGGTTTGGTGGTCATGAGGCTGCTGGTTGGTTTGGTGGTTATGAGGCTGCTGGTTGGTTTGGTGGTCATGAGGCTGCTGGTTGGTTTGGTGGTCATGAGGCTGCTGGTTGGTTTGGTGGTCATGAGGCTGCTGGTTGGTTTGGTGGTTATGAGGCTGCTGGTTGGTTTGGTGGTCATGAGGCTGCTGGTTGGTTTGGTGGTCATGAGGCTGCTGGTGGGTTTGGTGGCCGTGAGGCTGCTGGTTGGTTTGGTGGTCGTGAGGCTGCTGGTTGGTTTGGTGGTAATGAGGCTGCTGGTTGGTTTGGTGGTCGTGAGGCTGCTGGTTGGTTTGGTGGTAATGAGGCTGCTGGTTGGTTTGGTGGTCGTGAGGCTGCTGGTTGGTTTGGTGGCCATGAGGCTGCTGGTTGGTTTGGTGGCCGTGAGGCTGCTGGTTGGTTTGGATGCCATGAGGCTGCTGGTTGGTTTGGTGGTCATGAGGCTGCTGGTTGGTTTGGATGCCATGAGGCTGCTGGTTGGTTTGGATGCCATGAGGCTGCTGGTTGGTTTGGTGGTCGTGAGGCTGCTGGTTGGTTTGGTGGTCGTGAGGCTGCTGGTTGGTTTGGTGGCCGTGAGGCTGCTGGTTGGTTTGGATGCCATGAGGCTGCTGGTTGGTTTGGTGGTCGTGAGGCTGCTGGTTGGTTTGGTGGTCGTGAGGCTGCTGGTTAGTTTGGTGGTCATGAGGCTGCTGGTTGGTTTGGTGGCCGTGAGGCTGCTGGTTGGTTTGGTGGCCATGAGGCTGCTGGTTGGTTTGGTGGCCGTGAGGCTGCTGGTTGGTTTGGATGCCATGAGGCTGCTGGTTAGTTTGGTGGTCATGAGGCTGCTGGTTGGTTTGGTGGTCGTGGGGCTGCTGGTTGGTTTGGTGGCCATGAGGCTGCTGGTTAGTTTGGTGGTCATGAGGCTGCTGGTTGGTTTTGATGCCATGAGGCTGCTGGTTGGTTTGGTGGTCATGAGGCTGCTGGTTGGTTTGGTGGTCGTGAGGCTGCTGGTTGGTTTGGTGGTCGTGAGGCTGCTGGTTGGTTTGGTGGTCGTGAGGCTGCTGGTTGGTTTGGTGGTCATGAGGCTGCTGGTTGGTTTGGATGCCATGAGGCTGCTGGTTGGTTTGGTGGTCATGAGGCTGCTGGTTGGTTTGGTGGTCGTGAGGCTGCTGGTTGGTTTGGTGGTCGTGAGGCTGCTGGTTGGTTTGGTGGTCGTGAGGCTGCTGGTTGGTTTGGTGGCTATGAGGCTCCTGGTTGGTTTGGTGGTCGTGAGGCTCCTGGTTGGTTTGGTGGCCATGAGGCCTTTAGTTATGGTTCTGAGTCTTTAGTTTAGGCAGGTCTGTTTGTAATATTTATGTTTCATTTGGACATAATAATAATCCGCTTGGCCGACCAAGAGGTGAAGACAGAGCTGGCTCTGAACTCGGTAAGTTGCGATATCCTGGGCACGTGCATCCAACATGGTCCTCAAACGCTGATTTCTCACATAAATTCAACCATTCATTAGCCAGTGCTACAATATTAGCAGGCTAGTTATTGGGTTCCTAACACTGCTGTACATACTGTATGAGACATCTTCTGTTTCTCTCTCAGGTGGATCCTTTTGGATGGGTAACTCTCCCTGATCATCCCTCAACCCCGCCCCATCTGAGTTGACCCCTGACCCCTTTCCTACAGCCACCATGACATCGACCTCATGGCCGCAGCTTCTGGCCTTCAAGCTGATCTCTCCACCCAGCGACCCTGGGAGTCCAGAGTGGATCTTCAGCTGTGACGAGGAGATAGAGCGTCGTTATGAGATCGTTCCCTCTGTGGTCTGCTCCATGTGCTGCCTCTTTGGCATCATATACTGCTTCTTTGGTAAGACAATCACACTGCTACTACGGGTACTAGTGGTACTAATGAAAAGGAAAACCTGCACTCACTGGAATACTTTTGCAGTTTTAATGTATTTTAGAAGCAGCAGAGGTCAACAAAGGGCTGCTTTAAACGTTGACGAAGGCTTTGGCCCGAAACACGTCCATTTGCTGACCTCTGCTGCTGTTTTAACATACTCTGCCTAGAAGGCCAGCATCCTGGAGTCGCCTCTTCACTGTTGACGTTGAGACTGGTGTTTTGCGGGTACTATTTAATGAAGTTGCCAGTTGAGGACTTGTGAGGTGTCTGTTTCTCAAACTAGACACTCTAATGTACTTGTCCTCTTGCTCAGTTGTCCGCCGGGGCCTCCCACTCCTCTTTCTATTCTGGTTTGCGCTGTTCTGTGAAGGGAGTAGTACACAGCGTTGTACGAGATCTTCAGTTTCTTGGCAATTTCTCACATGGAATAGCCTTCATTTCTCAGAACAAGAATAGACTGACGAGTTTCAGAAGAAAGTCTTTGTTTCTGGCCATTTTGAGCCTGTAATCAGACCCACAAATGCTGATGCTCCAGATACTCAACTATAAAGAAGGCCAGTTTTATTGCTTCTTTAATCAGAACAAGTTTTCAGGTTTGCTAACATAATTGCAAAAGAGTTTTCTAATGATCAATTAGCCTTTTAAAATGATAACTTGGATTAGCTAACACAACGTGACATTGGAACACAGGAGTGATGGTTGCTGATAATGGGCCTCTGTATGCCTATGTAGATATTCCATTAAAAATCAGCCGTTTCCAGCTACAATAGTAATTTACAACATTAACAATGTCTACACTGTATGTCTGATCAATTTGATGTTATATTAATGGACAAGTAAATTAGCTTTTCTTTAAAAAACAAGGACATTTCTAAGTGACCCCAAACTTCTGAACATTATTCTACATGAGCAAAACCCCACTATCTATGTTGAAATGCTTTGGACAGCCTTCCTTTCAAGGGAAGTGGTAAATCTATAACTGTTTAGTACTTTTCCAAGGAGAAGGAGGACGAAATGTGACGATTGACCTCTGTCACAGAAGCTAAAGTCTTGCCTCCGGCTCAGGGACAGCACCCTCTATTGGCAGGTCAACCTCCAGCACCTCCACTAGAGACCGCTCCACCTGGCTCAGACTTGCCAACGGATTCCTGGCTCGGTAGGCATCTGCCCAGCGCTGCCACGGCTGTGGGAAGTCCTTGATGATGCACTCAACGAGCTCAGCAGCCGCCCAGATCTGGTCGTCCTTGACATTCAGCCAGCACCACCGGTAGTTAGCAGCATCCTGCAACTCCTCTGCCACATTGCTGACCTCCATCTTGGAGAATTTCCCAGCAAATCCTCACTGTGACGGTGGTTTTAACCATTTTGGAGAATAATATCCCACTTCTGACGCCGTTTGTGAGAAAGACCGAGCGAGGCTTTTTATCAGCAACCGTGAACATAATACCAGGCTCTGAAAATATTTTCAATAATTACAAAATAACAAAAACCGGGTCAAAGAGCAACAAAGAACACAAACTGAATCATGAATACCTCTATCAAAAGAAAAGCCATGTTTCAATCACACCTGAACCCGGCAGCGTGCTATCCTAACCCTGTAAGTCTCTGTCTAACAAAGACATGACAATGCTTCATTTAGCAATACTCATGTGACAGAATGCATCACAAACCTTACCAATCACCTAATTGACAATACAACTTCAATAAAGGTATGAAAAAGGTGTACAACCACATTCAGGTAATATATTCACATGATCAATATCCTCACGTCAATAACAGTCTATAAATGTGCTTCTCATAATAAACCGGTGTTATTAAATCTCTGGAAATACATAATCAGGCAAGACTTTAGCTTATGTGACAGGATAATAAGATAATAGTCACACTAATAAAGGACAAAGCATGCTACTCTATATATATCAGCTGTACGTGGTTTTCTCTACATAACTGCCATCACTCCGTCTGTCTGTCTGTCTGTCTGTCTGTCTGTCTGTCTGTCTGTCTGTCTGTCTGTCTGTCTGTCTGTCTGTCTGTCTGTCTGTCTGTCTGTCTGTCTGTCTGTCTGTCTGTCTGTCTGTCTGTCTCCCTTTATCTCTCTCTCTCCCTCTCTGTCTCCCTCTCTGTCTCCCTCTCTGTCTCCCTCTCTGTCTCCCTCTCTCTCTCTGTCTCTATAAGTACTCCCTTGACAGTTCATTATTTAAAGGAATAAGTGCTATAAGGTATAAGCGTCAGTGTTCATTGTTATAAGGAGTTGGAAAACCAGGTCAACTCAGCTGTAGCAAATGTCAACGTATTATTCAACCTCCCTCTCCAACCCACTCAACACTGCAGAGTACAGCTTCCCTCTCCCAACCCACAATGCACTGCAGAGTACAGCTTCCTCTGTCCAACCCACTCAACACTGCAGAGTACAGCTTTCCTCTCCAACCCACTCAACACTGCAGAGTACAGCTTTCCTCTCCCAACCCACTCAGCACTGCAGAGTACAGCTTTCCTCTCCCAACCCACTCAACACTGCAGAGTACAGCTTCCCTCTCCAACCCATAATGCACTGCAGAGTACAGCTTTCCTCTCCCAACCCACTCAGCACTGCAGAGTACAGCTTTCCTCTCCCAACCCACTCAGCACTGCAGAGTACAGCTTTCCTCTCCCAACCCACTCAACACTGCAGAGTACAGCTTCCCTCTCCAACCCATAATGCACTGCAGAGTACAGCTTTCCTCTCCAACCCACAATGCACTGCAGAGTACAGCTTTCCTCTCCAACCCATAATGCACTGCAGAGTACAGCTTCCCTCTCTCCAACCCATAATGCACTGCAGAGTACAGCTTCCCTCTCTCCAACCCATAATGCACTGCAGAGTACAGCTTCCCTCTCTCCAACCCATAATGCACTGCAGAGTACAGCTTCCCTCTCTCCAACCCATAATGCACTGCAGAGTACAGCTTTACTCTCCAACCCATAATGCACTGCAGAGTACAGCTTTCCTCTCTCCAACCCATAATGCACTGCAGAGTACAGCTTCCCTCTCTCCAACCCATAATGCACTGCAGAGTACAGCTTTCCTCTCTCCAACCCATAATGCACTGCAGAGTACAGCTTTCCTCTCCAACCCATAATGCACTGCAGAGTACAGCTTCCCTCTCCAACCCACTCAGCACTGCAGAGTACAGCTTCCCTCTCCAACCCACTCAGCACTGCAGAGTACAGCTTCCCTCTCCAACCCACTCAGCACTGCAGAGTACAGCTTCCCTCTCCAACCCACTCAGCACTGCAGAGTACAGCTTTCCTCTCCAACCCACTCAGCACTGCAGAGTACAGCTTCCCTCTCCCAACCCACTCAGCACTGCAGAGTACAGCTTCCCTCTCTAACCCACTCAGCACTACAGAGTACAGCTTTCCTCTCCCAACCCACTCAGCACTGCAGAGTACAGCTTTCCTCTCCAACCCACTCAGCACTGCAGAGTACAGCTTTCCTCTCCCAACCCACTCAACACTGCAGAGTACAGCTTCCCTCTCCAACCCATAATGCACTGCAGAGTACAGCTTTCCTCTCCAACCCACAATGCACTGCAGAGTACAGCTTTCCTCTCCAACCCATAATGCACTGCAGAGTACAGCTTCCCTCTCTCCAACCCATAATGCACTGCAGAGTACAGCTTCCCTCTCTCCAACCCATAATGCACTGCAGAGTACAGCTTCCCTCTCTCCAACCCATAATGCACTGCAGAGTACAGCTTCCCTCTCTCCAACCCATAATGCACTGCAGAGTACAGCTTTACTCTCCAACCCATAATGCACTGCAGAGTACAGCTTTCCTCTCTCCAACCCATAATGCACTGCAGAGTACAGCTTCCCTCTCTCCAACCCATAATGCACTGCAGAGTACAGCTTTCCTCTCTCCAACCCATAATGCACTGCAGAGTACAGCTTTCCTCTCCAACCCATAATGCACTGCAGAGTACAGCTTCCCTCTCCAACCCACTCAGCACTGCAGAGTACAGCTTCCCTCTCCAACCCACTCAGCACTGCAGAGTACAGCTTCCCTCTCCAACCCACTCAGCACTGCAGAGTACAGCTTCCCTCTCCAACCCACTCAGCACTGCAGAGTACAGCTTTCCTCTCCAACCCACTCAGCACTGCAG